>NC_069500.1:1345799851-1346077351 GCF_027579735.1 Bombina bombina | reverse complement strand
GCTATATAATTACACAGTTGTGACAGTGGCACATGGGTATAGCCAAAGGAGGGCTGGTTATAGGATCAGTGGTATCTGCATCAGTATAATAACACCCAGCGCTATATAATGACACAGTAGTGACACTGGCACATGGGTATAGCCAGAGGAGGGATGGTTATAGAATCAGTGGTATCTGCATCAGTATAATAACACAGAGCAATATATAATGACACAGTAGTGACACTGGCACATGGGTATAGTCAGATGAGGGCTGGTTATAGGATCAGTGGTATCTGCATCAGTATAATAACACCCAGCACTATATAATAACACAGTAGTGACACTGGCTCATGGGTATAGCCAGAGGAGGGCTGGTTATAGACTCAGTGGTATCTGCATCTTTATAATAACACCAAGCAATATACAAAGACACAGTAGTGACACTGGCTCATGAGTATAGTCAGAGGAGCGCTGGTTATAGGTAATGACACAGTAGTGGCACTGGCACATGGGTATAGCCAGAGAAGGGCTGGTTATAGGTAATGACACAGTAGTGACACTGGCACATGGGTATAGCCAGAGGAGGGCTGGTTATAGGATCAATGGTATCTGCATCAGTATAATAACACCAAGCACTATATAATGACACAGTAGTGACACTGGCACATGGGTATAGCCAGAGGAGGGCTGGTTATAGGATCAATGGTATCTACATCAGTATAATAACACCAAGCACTATACAATAATGTTTTTAATTTCAAATGTACCTTGGTGTCCTTCACTAAGGTCTGTACTTTGGAAAATGTCCACCACAGCCTTTGTCTGTGCTTATCCCTGATGGTAAGTCAATGGCCAACAGTCACAAAAAGTAATATCTCACTAAAAAAGCTCACAGCAACATTCCAACTTAAAAGTTACTGAATTCATAAAGATTTGTACCTGCCCATGAGTTCAGCTGCATTATTATCATTGATCTCACAAACTCTCGCTTCTCAGCAAACAGAAAAGGTTTTACACAGAATAAATAATATCAAAGCGCCAAACAGCACTGGCAGGGTCTGGGTGGTATACTTTGAGTGTTAATCAAGTAAAGGTTTTAAAACAATGTGACGTTTAAGACACTTTATTGCAATAAACAATTTAAAATAATATAAAAAATATAAAGCAATGTTGGTTTAAAACAATGTTACATTAAAAACAAATAATCAAGGATCCAAGATTTTACAAGGGATGACAAGAATACAATACAAAAAATATATAGAAAGAAAAGTCGATTGTGTCAGCCTATGGGCGTGATACAGCAGTGTAATATATAACTGATGTCTGTGGATGAAAGGTGTTTTCCTAGTATTAAAAAGGTGTTTTCCTAGTATTAAAAAGCATATACAATAGATAAGCAGGTTGGTAGAAAATATGTGTCAAAATCAAATTCGTGATTTACAAAAGAAAAAATATTAACTTGACAAATAAAACAAAACAATGTTTGAAAATGTGAAAAAACTGCTCAAAAAAAGGATAAGCAGAGAACAGTATAAACAAAAAAAATATATTCAAAATGTTTCCCAAAAGGAAGTCCAAACTGTGTTCGTGAAAATGTCAATAAAAAGTGGATCAACAGTTTCCACAAATGGTGAAAATATATCCGATGGGGTGCAAAAAATGATAAAAAATGTATCCGGTGAAAAACGATTACAAAACCAAAAAGCAAGTGGTAAAAAGAAGGAAGTCTGTTCAAATTGGTGTTGGTTAGTTACACAATCCAAACGAATGTTAAATGTGGGTGTGGGAGTTTTCCTCCAAAGTTGAGGGAACTAGTGTGTCTTCAAAACAATAGATACAACTTGTTGCAGATGAAAGTCCTTCTGCCAAAAAGAAAAATAACAATAGTGTAGATGGTTTTTTTTAAAATTAATAATATCAGAATGTCACTCACCAGTCGACGCGTTTCGGTCATCCACTGACCTTTATCAAGACTGGTTTTTTAGTGTTGTTGGGGTCTTTATATACCTTACTTTGTAATTGTTCAATTATCGTGTATACCGGAAGTGCACCTTGCCACTTCCGGTTTCACGTAACTAAGATTATCCCTATATTTTTTGGATGCCGTATGTGTGTTAAAAGTTTTTATTTTCTGTCTGCATATCTGTTTTTCTCTTTGCCTGTCTTGTCACTTATACCTTTCTTATATATATGCGCTCCGATATATTGGTCTTGAACTCATAGACCTTTCTGATTGGCTAGGTGGGGGGCGGGTTATAGAGTTTATCTACTCCATTGTCCCTGGTAGTGTTATTGGTAACCAAGGTAACTGGACGCTAGCCAGTTTAATGGATGCCTGAAAGCGTCCATACTCCTTAGCGTTTGGTTCAATTAGAGGGTATGTGAAGCTTTAGAGATTTCTATTGGTTGCTATTATTATGAGAGAGATCAAGATACTGCATTTTTCTTTAATGCCGATGGTAATATATAAAAACAACCTGAGATTTATTGTGTGAATCCTTAGTACCATTTAGGGTTATACTTTGTATTACTACAATATGTGCAATTCTACTTATATCGCTTATAAGTGTACTAGCTGGACTAAATCTAATCGTTACACATAGTTTTCTTGCTGTAAAAAAGATTCAGTTTTTCGAAACATTACAGTTTTCTAGAAAAATAGACCCTTTACAGTGTTCCTTGTGTATTATGATCAAACTTAAGTTGATCTTTTTGCCAAGTTTGTGAGCGGTTTAATCACTTACAATCCCGGTTTCTTACTGATTCTCCGATATGTATTAAAAGATTTTTCAGTGAAGTATTTACAAACTTTAACAGACTTCATATTGTGTGGTCGAGGGGTGCATTATGTCAATTTGGCTAGCTGTTTTATTGTGTAGGTCTTGAGTATTCTTAGGGTATTTATTATTTCAAGTGTTTATTTAGCATGGAAGGTGATGGAACTAATCTGCAGAGGTTTGTTATAATTTGTGTGGGAGGGTTGGGTAATTGTAACTTTCAAGAGTGAATTAAATATGGAAATTTCGAAAGGTTATTCCATACGAACTTTTCTTAGTGTACTAGACTTATATTTACGCAAAAAATTTTTTTCACATTATCATTCTATGTGAAGAGAAATTTTATTGTTTTTATATTTATTTCTAGTGGGCACAGACAAGTCTGATTTGTCTCTGTGACCTCTAGTGGGCTTTATGTTGCTATAAATATATTCCCTCCTAGGTCAAGGACAGGATTCATATAGGTAGCATTTACTTGCGGATCGTATTCCTATTCTTGTAACTTATAGGGTTAAAAATGTCTGTTGTTACGACAGATGTCTTTTGAACTCAGGAGCAGCTTGCCCCCTGGGGTCACTATTTCAATGTAAATGACTATTGTTAAATTCACATCTAAGTGAGAGAAGAGATGGAAAGGGAGAGAGTTTATTTACACAGCTTGTGTTCAATTTGATTTTTGGCAGATCAAGTTAAATTTATTTTTGGCAGATCGAATTAAAAAGGATATATACATATATCATCTCTTGTTGTTATTTGTGTCAGGGACCATCAATTTCTTTTTAAGTGATGGAATGGTATCACCAGGTCATCAGATTTTCATTCAAAAAATAGAAAGCTTAATTTTGTTCACATCCCTTGTCTTTCAAGGGGCGGCTGTGGTTGGCAAAAAGTAGTTGTTTTAAACTTCGCCTTAGTTCAGATTTAATAAGTGGGACAAATCTTCTTTATTATTTAGTCCTCTCGGGAAAAAACAATCTAGACGAAATATCCATTTTGATTCTTCTGTAAGTAGTTTTTTCTCCTGATTGCCTCCTCTCCAGTCTTTTGGTACTTTTTGTATTCCCATATATTTCAATGTTCTAACATCTCCGAGATGTTTTTCGGAGAAATGTTTATACAATGTGGTCTCCTTATTGAGTTTCTCAATACACAGCAAGTGCTCACGTATTCTATCCCTCAATGTCCTGGAAGTTTGCCCCACGTATTGGAGACCACAAGGACATTGGAGTAGATACACAACGTTTTTATCTTGACAGCGTATGAGATCCTTGATTTTATATTTTTCTTGGTTGTTATGTGATTGGAATTAAGTGGATTTACTACCACATTTGCATGCCTTGCATGTGTGGCAGGGAAAAAAACCTTTTACAGTTTTCCCGAATGCATCTTTTATTTCAGATTTTTTTACTTTCTTTGTGCTTGGGGCTAATTTGTTCTTCAGGTTATTAGCCCTTCTATACACAAATTTCGGTCTTTGGGGTAGTTTTTCTCCGAGGATGTCATCATCCTTCAAGATGTTCCAATGCTTCTGAAAGATGTTCTCAATGATATGACTGTTTGCACTATACTCCGTTATTAATGGTATATTGAGGATCTCACTGTTTTCGTTCCCACTTATCTTATCTTTATATTTGGTTAACTCTTTTCTTTCAATTTTCATCATAGCCTCTCTCGACGAATTTTGCCTTGATTATTTGGGCTTGTTCTTCCCATTTTTGGGGGTCTGAGCAATTCTTCTTCATCCTTAAAAGTTGTCCCTTTGGGATGTTTGCTTTCCAATTTTTGTGATGACAACTGGTTTGGTGGACATAGTTGTTACTGTCCACCTTTTTAAAATGAGTTGATGTTTCAATGACATTGTCCTTGATTTCTATTTTTAAATCGAGGTATGTTAGGGATTTTTGACTACACTCATACGTGAAATGGAGATTTGCTTCATTTTGATTCATCACCTTGAAGGTGTATTCTAGGTCTTCTTGTGTTCCTTTCCATATCAGTATGATATCGTCGATGTAGCAGCGATAAAAGACCAGGTCCGCGCCCGCTGGGCATGATTCCCAGAAAATTTCTTCCCATTTAGCCATGTACAAGTTAGCATAGCTGGGCGCGAACCTGGTCCCCATCGCCGTCCCACAGATCTGCCTATAGAACTTCCCTTCATTACAGAAATAATTGTGATGAAGGATATAATGGATACTCTCGAGTATGAAATCACATTGTCTTGCCGGAATTTCTTCATCTCTCTCTAGATATAATTGTACTGCTCTCATTCCTTCTTCATGATGAATACTTGTGTATAATGCTGTGACATCACTCGTTGCCATGATGTAGTTCTCTTCCCAGCTTATTTCCTCAAGTAGGTTAATAATCTGGGTGGAATCTCTTAGATAAGATGGACGTTCCTTGACTATTTTTTGGAGGTGTCTGTCCACATACTCCGACAGATTGCTGCTCAAAGATCCTATCCCCGAAATAATTGGTCTTCCCGGGGGATTATTGAGATTTTTGTGGATCTTCGGAAGGTGATATATTATGGGAGTCTTAGGAAACTGTACATTAATGTAGTTGTACTCCTTTTCATTCAGGATGTTGTCCTCTTTTGCCCCCTTTAGGAGATCTGTTAGTCTCTTTTTGTATAGATTCACAGGGTTCTCTCTTAGTTTTTCATATGTGGTTTTATCACTCAGGATCCTTTCTGTCTCGTTGTTGTAATCCGTTCTATTCATTACTACAATCCCACCTCCTTTATCAGCGGACTTTATAGTGAGATTGTGGTTTTCTTCCAATTGTTTGACAATTCTCAGTTGTGAATCCGATAAATTCCTGTTTTTTAATTTTAACTTGTTCTTGGTAATATCTCGTATTTCTCTACAGACTACGGTCTCGAAAGTTTCGAGCGCTGTCCCCTTATATGTTAATGGGTAAAATGTAGACCTTGGTTTAAGGTTTGTATGTTTGTAGCCATCATCTTGCTGAGTTTGGTTGTATTCTTGAAATCCACAACCCATCCTTTCAGTCGGTGTCTTCAAAAAGAACCTTTTCAGGGTTAATTTCCTGATAAATTCCTTTGTGTTTACGAATGTCGTAAATTTGTCAAGACTCTTTGATGGAGCGAAAGATAGACCAAGTTTTAGAATAGATTTCTCCTCTTTGTTTAGTTTATAAGAACTCAAGTTGAATATCCCTTTTTCGCTCACCTCCTCTTCCTGATTCTCCTCTTGACTCACATTCTTTTTTGTTCTTGCACCTCCTCTTTTCCCTCTGTGGGTCTTGTTTTTGCCCGAGTGGTAGATTGGTTTTGTTCTCCCTTTTTGTAGTTGTGGTGATCCAACTCTAAAAAAGAGGAGGAAGAGTGGGGTACTTGTATATTTGTTGGTGTTTGAATGTTTACTCGATTCACTATATTTTCTTTTTCTCCAGCTTTTAATTGTCCCCCGGATTTTTCTTTCGGCCTCTCATTGTGAGGTTCTTTTCTTGATCCTTGTTGTCTATTATCTTGTATGGGGGTCTCATATATATTCCTGTTTCTGGAGTATTGATCATATGGTCTTTCATCATCATATTTTCGTTTTCGTTGGTAATTTCTCGTATCCCGATAATATTCTCTTTCCTGATGGTTCTGGTGTCTCCAGTTTCTTTCTGGGTAGTAGGAATTATTCCAATTTTCTTGTGCAAATCTCCCTTTGTAATCTCGTTCTCTCTCTCTCTCGCCATAGGGATTTGTATAATATTCCCTTCTTTCCCTTCTTTGTTCAAATCGGTCATTGCCCATTCTATTATTGTATGACCTTCCATACATATTCTGTCTATTATATGTATGTTGCCCCCTGTAATTGTTATCAAAGGTTATATGTCTCTGATTGTAGTGTTCATTTCTAAAATCTGTATGACCAAATCTGCGTACTGATTTTTCATTATAATGGTCTGACATATTGTTCCTATAATATGGAGTATGTTGTTGTGTTTCAGAATATTGTGGATTAGATCTATCTTTTTTGTCTTTCTTATCTTTTTTATATGTGACTGTTGTCCATGTATTGGACTCATTCATTTCATTTTCTGTATTAGGATTTACCTCATTTAGATTCTCTTCAAATTCTTGATCTTCTTTTTCATCAATATTTTTCTTTTCTAATTCCCTCATTAATTTCTTGGATTTCTTCTTTATAATTATAAAGAAGAAAACCAAGAAATTAATGAGGGAATTAGAAAAGAAAAATATTGATGAAAAAGGAGATCAAGAATTTGAAGAGAATCTAAATGAGGTAAAGAAGGAATGAGAGCAGTACAATTCTATCTAGAGAGAGATGAAGAAATTCCGGCAAGACAATGTGATTTCATACTCGAGAGTATCCATTATATCCTTCATCACAATTATTTCTGTAATGAAGGGAAGTTCTATAGGCAGATCTGTGGGACGGCGATGGGGACCAGGTTCGCGCCCAGCTATGCTAACTTGTACATGGCTAAATGGGAAGAAATTTTCTGGGAATCATGCCCAGCGGGCGCGGACCTGGTCTTTTATCGCCGCTACATCGACGATATCATACTGATATGGAAAGGAACACAAGAAGACCTAGAATACACCTTCAAGGTGATGAATCAAAATGAAGCAAATCTCCATTTCACGTATGAGTGTAGTCAAAAATCCCTAACATACCTCTATTTAAAAATAGAAATCAAGGACAATGTCATTGAAACATCAACTCATTTTAAAAAGGTGGACAGTAACAACTATGTCCACCAAACCAGTTGTCATCACAAAAATTGGAAAGCAAACATCCCAAAGGGACAACTTTTAAGGATGAAGAAGAATTGCTCAGACCCCCAAAAATGGGAAGAACAAGCCCAAATAATCAAGGCAAAATTCGTCGTGAGAGGCTATGATGAAAAATTCTTGGATCAGAAGATAGAAGAAGTAGAGAAAATTGAAAGAAAAGAGTTAACCAAATATAAAGATAAGATAAGTGGGAACGAAAACAGTGAGATCCTCAATATACCATTAATCAGGTTCAGGTTGATTGACACCCCCTGATGGCGGCTGATTGGCCACAAATCTGCAGGGGGCGGTGTTGCCCCAGCAGCTCACAAGAGCTGCTGGTGCAATGCTGAATACGGAGAGTGTTCAGTGAGGTCTGTCGGTCCTTTGTTAAATAGGCCCCATAGTCTTTTGACTAAAATGCCATTTTAGTTTTAGTCGTATTTTAGTCATCAGAATTTCTTTAGTTTTATACTCAGTTTAATCTAGTTTTAGTCGATGAAATTAACTCTGCAGCTTGTAGTACAAGCATACTTGTACAAGGTGCTTGTAGTATGAGTTTCACTCAAGAGCAATTTACACTAGAAATCTTGTGCAAAATACCACTCCTCATGTAATTTCGGCCATAATGTGGCTGTTACCCAGATCCTTCTTTCTGAAGCCAGGACTATGAATATAACACAACAAATGGTATTATAGAAGCATTAAACAACACGAGTGAGCCATCAGCCAATAATTGAGACAGAGTGGCCATCAAACTGCTGCTACTTAACCTATACGCCAACTCTTAGTTGGTATTTTTCAATCCCCCTAGATGAATGCAACCGGAAACATTAACTACTCCTGGCAAGCACAAGCAGGGGGCAGAATTGCACAAGCAGTGGTTGTGCAAAGATTAATGCGGGCAGCAAATTGCTTTCCTCTAATTGCAATGCCAAGTGGATAGGTTTGGAGATGTCCACCTTGCCTGTCCAGCATTTGATAAATTGATCTAAAGTATTAATTGATTACAACTTCTGGTCTTTCATTATTTGAGGTTCATCTAGTAACTTTTAACATATTTTATACATATTGATACCTTTACCTGCAAAGGCTTAGGGGCCGATTTACCAAGCAGTCAATCGGCCCCAATGCATCTGTTTCCGCCCGAGCCTTCAGACTTGCCAGAAAAAGAAGTTAAGAAGCAGCGGTCTTAAGACCGCTGCTTCTTAGCTTGTCCGCCATCTCTGAGGCTGCGGACATCAATCCCCTGATCTCATATGATCGGTTCAATTCACACACCCTGCTAGTGGCTGATTGGCCATGATTCTGCAGGTGGCAGCATTGCACAAGCAGTTCACCAGAACTGCTTGTGCAATGATAAATGCCGACAGCGTATGATTTCGGCATTTATCGATGTCTGGCAGACATGATCGCTACAGCGGATCATGTCCGCCAGACACTTGATAAATCGGCCCCTAAGTCTCTGCATAACAGTTTATTAGAATTAAAATATCTGCACAAGTTTCCTATGCAGGTAAAGTATATTTGTAAATCGATCTATCTAGCTATCTAGCTATATATATATATATATATATATATATATATATATATATATACACACAGTATAAATATAAATATATATATATATATATATACAAGTCAAATCACCATTACTAATAGTGATGTGGATAGTTAATTTCAATAATGAAGTGAAACTCCTACTACGTAAAGAAAAGTGTTGATAAAATACCTCTATCATGCATTACTTAAGTTATGAATTTTTCTGTTTTTAAACAAGTGCACTAGTACAAGAAAACAAACTCAATAAGACCATTTTAATTCTACAGCCTAAATTCCAATCCATCAGAATTCCAAGGCAATTCTCACATGGATTTTATAAGGGTTTTCAAATTCTACTTCTATTGAAAACCTGATAACACCATTACCACAAACATTTCAAATTGTTATCACTCCAACCGTAATTTGACAGCATTATTACAATCTATTAAAAAATTGCTCATATGAAATTTTATATCTATGAACTTTATTCACAACAAAAGTATAATCATCTGTAATGCTAATGATAAAACTATTCAGTAATAAAAAAAATGTTAAAGTGACATCTTATAAATACAAGACTGTGATGTTATATATCGTTATAGAGTAACATATCAGCCAAGTCTAAACATGTTTAAAACAAATTAACATCTTGTTTGCTACAATTGTTTTTAAATAGTTAAACTTCACCTAACACTCGCCAGGTTTGAAGAATCTAATTCCAAACTGCCTCCTGGAGAAGACAAGTTTAGCCACTGTTATTATGGGTTATTTTTGCAGTCGTTATTTGTTGAAGCCACTTATACAAACATATGCAGTAGGGGATGGCACACCCAGCCCACAACACACCTGGCCCACCTTCTCTTTATGACCCGCCTTCAACACACACAGCCCCTCCCCTCCCAAAATGCTGGTAGGCCTCCAACAACTGCCCCCCTATTACTTTCTACAAATCCCACTGCTGCAGGGTGCATTTCCAGTTCTGATAATTAAAAATTCCATTAATTTACATGAAAAGGGGGCAAAATAAATAACAAAAGTACAATGCAAAGTATAATAGTATGCATAACTAAATATTTACTATTAAAATCTTAAGGTGTTCACTGTCCCTTCCAGAGGCGTTTTAGACAAGAAAAAGAGGGGGACCTGTGGATTGTGGCCTATCAGTGTTTTATGGGTGGAGCTGTGACAGAAGGGGCAGGGCCGCATGGTGTGAATAAGAGTAATTTGTGGAAATCTGTCCCTGATCACACTTCCCCGCTCAACCGGTGCTGCTCACAGCACGGCCAATCCTATCAATGGAACTCCAGCCCTCCCAATGCCAATATCAAGCACAGTCCAACCCCTAATGTTGTTTCCAGACCATAAATTATGAGTGGACCTCTGGGAAGGGTCTTGGAAGCCACTAATAAATATAGTAGCAAATAGAATAAATAAGTACCTGAAACAGCCACTGAAGCAGGGTAAGTGCAAGAAGCTGAGGGTCTCTGTTCATGACCAGATGAAGAAGCCAGGAAACAAGTCAAAGAAATCTATTATAAAATGAAAGTATCAATGAGCAAGGCAGAGAAATAGTCAGGCTTGGCAAAGGGGCAATTGCAGGATATTATTGATAATTAATTTGGTTATTTCTTCTGAAACTAAAACACACACACACACACACACACACAATGAAGTATAGTCCAGGGTTAGAGCTCAGGAAGACAGCTAGCAATTTTACAAGAGACAAAAGAGTAATCGAAGAACAAAAACAATGTCAGGAAACAGTGTATCAGTGAGAATATAAATCCCACATAGTTGCAGGAAAGTGCACAGGCATTGAAACAAAAAAATTATATATACATAATACATGAGCACAGACACAAATATAATTTTGGATGAATTGTTCAACACAAAAAAATGTATTTGTTTACTCATAATATATAGTCGCCCATGGGGTTGTTCAGAATTAATGAAAATCCGCTTGTCTGATATTTCCTATGGGGAATGCCTTCAGTTAAAGTCATAGCTAATGCTACTGCTACAAGCCAGTAGTACAAAAAGGGTAGCTAGATATACAGGGAGTGCAGAATTATTAGGCAAGTTGTATTTTTGAGGATTAATTTTATTATTGAACAATAACCATGTTCTCAATGAACCCAAAAAACTCATTAATATCAAAGCTGAATAGTTTTGGAAGTAGTTTTTAGTTTGTTTTTAGTTATAGCTATTTAGGGGGATATCTGTGTGTGCAGGTGACTATTACTGTGCATAATTATTAGGCAACTTAACAAAAAACAAATATATACCCATTTCAATTATTTATTTTTACCAGTGAAACCAATATAACATCTCAACATTCACAAATATACATTTCTGACATTCAAACACAAAACAAAAACAAATCAGTGACCAATATAGCCACCTTTCTTTGCAAGGACACTCAAAAGCCTGCCATCCATGGATTCTGTCAGTGTTTTGATCTGTTCACCATCAACATTGCGTGCAGCAGCAACCACAGCCTCCCAGATACTGTTCAGAGAGGTGTACTGTTTTCCCTCCTTGTAAATCTCACATTTGATGATGGACCACAGGTTCTCAATGGGGTTCAGATCAGGTGAACAAGGAGGCCATGTCATTAGATTTTCTTCTTTTATACCCTTTCTTGCCAGCCACGCTGTGGAGTACTTGGACGCGTGTGATGGAGCATTGTCCTGCATGAAAATCATGTTTTTCTTGAAGGATGCAGACTTCTTCTTGTACCACTGCTTGAAGAAGGTGTCTTCCAGAAACTGGCAGTAGGACTGGGAGTTGAGCTTGACTCCATCCTCAACCTGAAAAGGCCCCACAAGCTCATCTTTGATGATACCAGCCCAAACCAGTACTCCACCTCCACCTTGCTGGCGTCTGAGTCGGACTGGAGCTCTCTGCCCTTTACCAATCCAGCCACGGGCCGTTCCATCTGGCCCATCAAGACTCACTCTCATTTTATCAGTCCATAAAACCTTAGAAAAATCAGTCTTGAGATATTTCTTGGCCCAGTCTTGACGTTTCAGCTTGTGTGTTGGTCGTCTTTCAGCCTTTCTTACCTTGGCCATGTCTATGAGTATTGCACACCTTGTGCTTTTGGGCACTCCAGTGATGTTGCAGCTCTGAAATATGGCCAAACTGGTGGCAAGTGGCATCTTGGCAGCTGCACGCTTGACTTTTCTCAGTTCATGGGCAGCTATTTTGCGCCTTGGTTTTTCCACACGCTTCTTGCAACCCTGTTGACTATTTTGAATGAAACGCTTGATTGTTCGATGATCACGCTTCAGAAGCTTTGCAATTTTAAGAGTGCTGCATCCCTCTGCAAGATATCTCACTATTTTTGACTTTTCTGAGCCTGTCAAGTCCTTCTTTTGACCCATTTTGCCAAAGGAAAGGAAGTTGCCTAATAATTATGCACACCTGATATAGGGTGTTGATGTCATTAGACCACACCCCTTCTCATTACAGAGATGCACATCACCTAATATGCTTAATTGGTAGTAGGCTTTCGAGCCTATACAGCTTGGAGTAAGACAACATGCCTAAAGAGGATAATGTGGTCAAAATACTCATTTTCCTAATAATTCTGCACTCCCTGTACATTCTGAAGCTGTAATACAAGCAAGAAAGAATAGGTGCATGCTCTTACTGAGATGTACAGTTAACAAAATTTAATTTCGGAGGAAATTTTCATTCCAAATATTCAAGGAAATTTGTATCCTGAAATATTCATTCCCTGCACTATTTGGTTTTCGTTTAATTTAAAGCTAAACAAATATTTTCTTTTCATCAAACATTTTCTTTTGTTTTCGTTAAAATTAATGTAAATGTTTCAAAGCTAGAGGTAAAAATTTCACCTGTAGCAACATACTTACCCTAACACGCTCTGGAGAGAACAACAACCCAATCCTCTTCTTGCCAGGTCCCTGGCCGCGTGTTATGGACTCTACTACCTTAAGAGACTGCAGCCTAAATTAGTTATTCCACCTTAAGAAGTTATCAACAACTACCAGCTGTATAAAGCTCCAATTCACCACTTCCTCTTTGCTGGTTTATTGAAGAGTTTTCATGTGGAACTTATCTCCAGCCTATTCCATTGTTGCTACTTTGTAACTAATCTCATTTACTCCGCAGTTTGAAGTTACGCTACTCTATTGCCTTGAGTCTTCACACTTCCGTGTTCTGACGTCACACCATCGATACCGGAGGTCTGTTCAAATGGCTCTGTGACATCTAACCTCAGCTACCACTGTTTGGCTCTTCTTGGGCGGATCATTTAAACAGTAAGCAGTTGTTAGCTTTCACCTGCCTGTGAGTATTTTTTCACTTATCTTTGCCTTATTCCGCTGTGATCGCGCTTGCAGGCCGCTCTCTAACATCCTTTTGTTTTTCCTGCAATTACACCAGAGGCTTTACTCATCTCACTATTGTCTGCCTACTCCTGCTGAACCGTCCAAGTAACGAATATACCTTTATTGTTTTGTTTTCTGCCTAACTATTCTAATTGTCAAATATACTTCTCATATATTTTTTGACTTAAGAACAAATTGGCTATATTATTACATTTATGGTAGATTGTATTTCCTCACTAGTAAATATACTACCATATCTGACACATATAACAGCGTTAGTTATATGGAAGTGATTCATACAAAGATTATCATTCATAATATATATAATTCATAACATAATAAACCAGCCCTTCATAAATTATGGATCACTCAGATGTGACTCCTTAGTTACAGG
The DNA here is from genome assembly GCF_027579735.1 of Bombina bombina. Classification (NCBI taxonomy): domain Eukaryota; kingdom Metazoa; phylum Chordata; class Amphibia; order Anura; family Bombinatoridae; genus Bombina; species Bombina bombina. The sequence continues at coordinate 1,346,063,539 of NC_069500.1, read as the reverse complement.
GGTTAAACCAGCAAAAATATAATCTTACTCAGGTCTTTAGGGATCTACAGGTGGAAAATCAAAGTCTTAAAGCCTATTTAAGAGAAGTGCTCTCTGCAAAAAATACTGCACCTGAACATCATGCAGAGCAACAAGTTTCAATCCCAGAAAATAATTCTGGAGATTGAACCACCTTTAGACCTTTCAGGAATGCCTGTTTGCTTACCCTACGGATAGGTCTAAGGTTCTTGCAATTTTATCTTATTTGAGAGGTGAGCCCAAAGCTTCGGCAGAAACCTTTTATGAATCCCAGGATCCCATCCTGAACTCCCTTGACGCCTTTCTAAAGGCAATGGGGCCTATTTATCATATGTCTGTCGGACCTGATCCGACAGTGCGGATCAGGTCCGACAGACATCGCTGAATGCGGAGAGCAATACGCTCTCTGTATTCAGCATTGCACCAGCAGCTCTTGTGAGCTGCTGGTGCAACGCCGCCCCCTGCAGGCCGCCAGCAGGGGGTGTCAATCAACTTGATTGTACTCGATCGGATTGATTTCCGGCGATTCCTGTCCGCCTCATCAGAGCAGGAGGACAGGGTTATGGAGCAGCGGTCTTTAGAAGACTCACCAGAAACACGGGCCCACAAGCTCCTTACGGAGCTTGATAAATGGGACCCATTGTCTTGTCTCTATGACGATCCTTATCGCCAGCTTACAGCAGAGACTAAACTTTGTAGCCTAAAACAGTTTAAAAACCTGTTGAAGAGTATATAACCCAATTTAAAATCTGGGCCAGAGACTCCCTCTGGAACAAGGATATTGAAAAACCAGTACAGATTGGGCCTGTCTGAGGACATAAAGAATGAGTTGTCAAGAACTGGAATTCCAGACCGTTTAGAAGACCTCTACTCATTATCAATTACCATTGACAGGAGACTTAGAGAATGTAAACTTGAGAGAGATTCTTTTAATCTCCCCACGCGTAGACAACTCCCTACACCTCCAACAACTATTGCTAGTACGGAACAACCTATGGACATTAGTTTTTTAAGGGGTCCCCTCACACCCCATGAAAAGAACCGACATTGTACGCTTAACCTATTCATGTATTCTGTCTATATGTAACACGTTGTGAAGGACTGCCAAGTCTTGCTTAAGCAGAAAATTGGTAAGAGTTCCTCCAATACACAATGCTTGTATGCACAAATGGATAACTCCCCCTACTTGATTTTACCATTTTCTTTACAGTGGGATCATCGCAGAGTGAGCAGGGATGCTATTATTGATACCTGAGAATGCAGCAACTTTATACATTATGATTTGGTCAAAGCAAATAAAATTCCCTTTCTTTCAAAATGATATCCCACGCCTCTTAAAGTTATTGGCGGTTCACATCTTCCTTCTGGTCCAGTCTCACAACAAACTATACACCTTCTGGTTTCTACTACCTTTGGTCACACTGAGTCTATCACATTTGACATCATATTGTCTCCAATCTATCTTACAGTTCTGGGCATTACATGACTGCATTTACATCATCCTACTTTTCACTGGGATGATTTAACACTTTTATTTTCTCCTCAGTATTGTTCTACTACTTTTTTTCCCTCACCCAATATTCTATCTTTGCCACTTCCCTCCATACCCACAGATTATCCAGATTTCTCAGATGTTTTTAATAAAACTGAAGCTAATACCTTGCCCCCTCACAGACAAGGATGGGTCTCTGCGCCATATAATTGATTATAGGGTATTGAATAAGTGTACAAAAAAAAGAACAGGTACCCATTGCTTCTCATTCCTGAGTTGATTGAGAGACTACGAGGCACCAAAGTCTTTATCAAACTCAACCTTAGAGGTGCCTACAAACTGTTAGAATAAGGTCCGGTGACAAATGGCTGACTGTGTTTAGGATCCGTTACGGCCTATATGAATACACAGTTATGCTATTTGGACTCTGCAACATACCGACTACATTACAAAATCTAATCAATTACATTTTTCGTGACATTCTGGATACTTTTTTAGTAGTTTATTTAGATGATATTCTCATCTACTCTAACAACCTTATCGATCACATCTCTCATGTTAGGACAGTGTTATCCAGGTTAAGGTCTCACAAATTATATGTCAAGCTTGAGAAATGTATTTTTCATGCCTCAGAGATCTCCTTCTTAGGTTATAAAATAACCCAAAATACTATTAAGATGGAAGATAACAAAATAAAGGCTATTACTGACTGGCCCACCCCTAAAACAAAAAAAGATGTCCAACGTTTTGTGGGCTTTGCAAATTTTTATAGGAGATTTATATATAACTTTGCCTCAATAACCAAACCGCTCACACAATTGAAAAAACAGCCTACTTTCCTCTGGGACTCATGCTGTCAATATGCTTTTGACCATCTTAAATCTAAATTTGTCACATCTCCAGTATTACAGATTCCTGATACCGACTGCCAATTTGTGTTAGAAGTCGATGCTTCAGACTACACAATTGACTCTGTCCTCTCTCAGAGGAGATCTCTAAAGGTTCCTTTACACCCAATTTCATATTTCTCTAGACTAATGACTCCTGCTGAGTTAAACTATCCCGTCGGGGAGAAGGAATTACTCGCTATTAAAACTTCTTTCGATCAATGGAGACATCTTCTGGAAGGAGCCCTGCACCCTATAGTCATCTATACAGACCACAAAAATCTGCAATATCTTCAAAACAACCGGACTTTATCAGCTCGTCAACTCCTTTGGAGCTTATATTTTAATCGTTTCAAATTTGTCATTACCTACCGTCCCGGCAGTAAAAACGGAAAAACGGATGCTCTTACTAGGAAGGATCAGAAACCTTTAGTTAAATCAGTACCTACTACTGTTATTCCTAAATCTAACTTTCTGGATTTAATCTATGATACACTACACGATTTAAAGTACCATCAACAGAAAGATACTACAAAGCCCTCAAATCAACTTCGTCCAGATAAAGTAGGTATTCTATGTTTTGGTTCTAAAATTTACATACCACCTACTCTTTACAATACTGTGTTGAAGGCTACTCATGACTCCCCTTTAGCAGGACATCTCGGGATACATAAGACCTTCGATCTACTCCAAAGAGCAACTGTTACTACTTGCGTATCGTCATGTGTAACCTGGCTACCTATAAAAACTGTCACATCAAAGACTAGTAGGTTTGTTGCAATCACTGCCTATCTCTAATTAACCATGATCAGCTGTTTCCATGGATTTCATAGTCGAACTCCCTAAGTCTTCTGGTTACACGGTCATCTTCGTTGTAGTGGATCTTTTCTCCAAGATGGCACACTTCATCCCACAAAATTCCTTCCCAGTGCACAGACAACAGCAGAGTTATTCTTTGACCATGTTATACGTCTTCACGGATTGCCATCAGCTGTTTTGAGTGACAGAGGTAGCCAGTTTACCTCTAAGTTTTGGAGATCACTTTGCAAATCCTTGGGAATTCAGCAACAATTAACCACTTCATATCATCCACAAACCAACGGTCAGTGTGAGAGAACCAACCAGTGGTTGGAGCAATTTCTTAGATGTTACTGTTCCAATAAACAGGATACCTTGGCTAACTATTTGTCCTATGCTGAGTTTGCTTATAACGACACAATGAACTCCACTACTGGCTTCTCTCCCTTCTACAAAAAATGTCATCCTCTACCTATGACAAACTCGCCTTCTCCACAGGTGAATGATCTCATTAATTCCATTAAACATACATTCACTGTAGTATAAGATAATATGCTCAAGCTACACAAAATAAATATTATGACCCCCCACACTGCCCACAACCTACCTACAAAGTGGATAAGTACATTTGGCTGGCAACGAAAAATCTTAGAATACACAACCCTTCCAGGAAACTCAATAAATACTATATCAGTCCTTTTCCGATTACTGCTATACTCAACCCACTGACAGTCACCCTCAAATTACCACCTTCATACAGGATACATCTTACTTTCCACGTATCCTTGATCAAGCGTTGTAACACCTCAACTACTATTTCAGTGGACCCTGTAGATTCACCTTTACCTGATGAGGAGTATGAGGTACAGGCTATCTTGGACTCCAGACGTTTACGTGGTCAACTTCAGTATCTTGTTCATTGGTCTGGATACGACTCTTCTGAGGATACTTAGGAGCCCACTACCAATCTATCAGCAGATCGGTTGATCTCACTTTTCCACAATCAAAACCCCGACAGACCTGCCCCTTGAAACCTCAGTGAGGTTTCCATTTAGGGGGGAATATGTCATGGACTCTACCACCTTAAGAGACTGCAGCCTAAATTAGTTATTCCACATAAAGAAGTTATCAACACCTACCAGCTGTATAAAGCTCCAATTCACCACTTCCTCTTTGCTGGTTTATTGAAGAGTTTTCGTGTGGAACTTATCCCCAACCTATTCCATTGTTGCTACTTTGTAACTAATCTCTTTTACTCCACAGTTTGAAGTTACGCTACTCTTTTGCCTTGAGTCTTTACACTTCCGTGTTCTGATGTCACACCATTGATACCGGAGGTCTGTTCAAACTGCTCCGTGACATCTAACCTCAGCTACCACTGTTTGCCTCTCCTTGGGCAGATCATTTAAACAGTAAGCAGTTGTTAGCTTTCTCCTGCTTGTGAATATTTTTTTACTTATCTTTGCCTCATTCCGCTGTGATCACGCTTGCAGGCCGCTCTCTAACATCCTTGTGTTTTCCCTGCAATTACACCAGAGGCTTTACTCATCTCACTATTGTCTGCCTACTCCTGCTGATCCGTCCAAGTAACGAATATACCTTTATTGCTTTGTTCTCTGCCTAACTATTCTAATTTTCAAATATATTTCTCATATATTTTTTTACTTAAGAACTAATTGGCTATATTATTACATTTATGGTAGATTGTATTTCCTCACTAGTAAATATACTACCATATCTGACACATATAACAGCTTTTTTTATATGGAAGTGATTCATACAAAGATTATCATTTATAATATACATAATTCATAACACCGCGCTAATAGGAGGCTTATCCATTCGTCTCCCAGGACTTGTACTAACTTAAGCCAAGCACGTTAAGCCTCCTGTTAGCACAGCCAGTGACCTGGCAAAAAGAGGATCGGGTTCTCCAAAGCGCTCTAAAAAGCGCATAAGATAAGCCTTTCAAAATAATTTAAATGAAACAAATAAATACTACAGAATTTTATCAGTATTTTTACAAACATTTAAAATTACAAACATTTAAAAATTATTACAACAATTTTAAGATACTTACACCTAATCTAAGCCCCCTAATAAAATAACAAAGCCCCCCAAAATAAAAAAATTCCCTACCCTATTCTACATTAAAAAGTTACCAGCTCTATTACCTTACCAGCCCTTAAAAAGGCCTTTTGCGGGGCATGCCCCAAAGAAAACAGCTCTTTTGCCTGTAAAATAAAAATACAACCCCCCCAACATTAAAACCCACCACCCACATACCCATAATCTAACCCAAACCCCCCTTAAATAAACCTAACACTACCCCCCTGAAGATCATCCTACTTTGAGCTGTCTTCAGCCAGCCGACCACCGATGGAACCGAAGAGGAGATCCGGAGCGGCAGAAGTCATCATCCAAGGGGCGCTGAAGAAGTCTTCCATCCGATAGAAGTCTTCATCCATGCAGCGTCTTCAATCTTCATCCATCTGGTGCGGAGCGGAGCCATCTTCAGACTAGCCGACGCAGAGTCATCCTCTTCTTCCCGACGACTAACGACGAATGAAGGTTCCTTTAAGGGACGTCATCCAAGATGGCGTCCCTTCAATTCCGATTGGCTGATTCTATCAGCCAATCGGAATTAAGGTAGTAAAAATCTGATTGGCTGATTGAATCAGCCAATCAGATTTTTCCTACCTTAATTAATTTAGCTCATAATCCAAAAGATTGATAACACTATGGGGCATATTTATCAGGCTCGCCAGAAACAGCAGTTATGAAGCAGCGGTCACAAAGACCGCTGCTCCATAACCTGTCCATCTGCTCTGAGCAGGCAGACAGACATCGCTGGAAATCAACCCGATCGAATACAATCGGGTTGATTGACACCCCCTGCTGGCGGCCTATTGGCCGCGAGTCTGCAGGGGGCGGCGTTGCACCAGCAGCTCTTGTGAGCTGCTGGTGCAATGCTGAATACGGCGAGCGTATTGCTCGCTGTATTCAGTGAGGTCTGTCGGACCTGATCCGCACTGTCGGATCAGGTCCGACAGAGCTTGATAAATATGGGCCTATATTTCAGTTATTCTTTTTTTTTTAATTATATGTTCTACCTCATACCTCCCAATATCCCACATCCTGCAAGATTATCACGGGTTGGGAAGTATGACCCGCTTCCTACAAACAGCACCTCTGTGTGCTGGTTTTAAGGGACTAACCAATCCACTCCTACTCTCCACCCAGACAGTTCTACAACCTGCCCACTTCACACTCAAGCACACCCACTGAACACATGACTCCTCACCTCCCATACAAGGCTCTGCCGACAAAAGGACAGTAGCAGTAACCTTGTGTAAAATTCCAATAATAGCACAATATTCCCAACTATTTGCAAGTGTGATTTTGCTTTTTTTTGGCATTACTCAAATTAATATCTTCAATTGTATTATAAACGTACAAAGCTAAAATGTTATTTTCTAAAGTTATTTAAAGCAGGGATTATTTAAGGCTTAAGAATTCTGCGCATAATTCTCAAAAACTCCCTAGCTTAGAGTGTAATCATCTTGCAGACCTCTCAGGGTAGGGATATGAAAGTATGAAAGTCCAAGAGAAGTGTGAGCTGCCTGGCATAGAAAATAATGCTGCTCTCTTGAATGCAGAATTTCACAGGATAGTGTAAGGTTAACATGGAAGCATCTAGCACCAATATACTTTCTCAGCTTGAAGCAAATGTAAATTAAATGTTTTACTACAATTTAATTTGTATTGTTTCTTGTTTAGTCTGTTTTTCTTTATGGTCCATTAACCCCTTAAGGACCACATCACTTTTCCATTTTCTGACCGTTTGGGACCAGGGCTATTTTTACATTTCTGCGGTGTTTGTGTTTAGCTGTAATTTCCCTCTTACTCATTTACTGTACCCACACATATTATATACAGTTTTCTCACCATTAAATGGACTTTCTAAAGATACCATTATTTTTTTCATCACATCTTATAATTTACTATAAAAAAAATTTAGAAAATATGAGGAAAAAATGGTAAAAAAACACACTTTTTCTAACTTTGACCCCCAAAATCTGTTACACATCTACAACCATCATAAAAAACACCCATGCTATATAGTTTCTAAATTTTGTCCTGAGGTTAGAAATATTCAATGTTTACATGTTCTTTGCTTTTTTTGCAAGTTATAGGGCAATAAATAAAAGTAGCACTTTGCTATTTCCAAACCACTTTTTTTCAAAATTAGCGATAGTTACATTGGAACACTGATATCTGTCAGGAATCCCCGAATATCCCTTGATATGTGATCTATTTTTTTAGAAGACAACCCAAAGTATTGATCTAGGCCCATTTTGGTATATTTCATGCCACCATTTCACTGCCAAATGCGATCAAATAAAAAAAATCGTTCACTTTTTCACAAATTTTTTCACAAACTTTAGGTTTCTCACTGAAATTATTTACAAACAGCGTGTGCAATTATGGCACACATGGTTGTAAATGTTTCTCTGGGATCCCCTTTGTTCAGGAGTAGCAGACATATATGGCTTTGGCGTTGCTTTTGGTGATTAGAAGGTCGCTAAATGCAGCTGTGCACCACATGTGTATTATGCCCAGCAGTGGAGGGGTTAATTGGGGAGCTTGTAGGGTTAATTTTAGCTTTAGTGTAGTGTAATAGGCAACCCAAAGTATTGATCTAGGCCCATTTTGGTATATTTCATGCCACTATTTCACTGCCAAATGCGATCAAATAAAAAACTAAAATGATTCACAATCTTTGGTTTCTCACTGAAATTATTTACAAATAGCTTGTGCAATTATGGCACAAATGGTTGTAAAAGCTTCTCTGGGATCCCCTTTGTTCAGAAATAGCAGACAAATATGGCTTTGGCGTTGCTTTTTGGTAATTAGAAGGCTGCTAAATGCCGCTGCGCACCACACGTGTATTATGCCCTGCAGTGAAGGGGTTAATTAGGTAGCTTGTAGGGAGCTTGCAGGGTTAATTTTAGCTGTAGTATAGAGATCAACCTCCCACCTGACACATCCCACCCCCTAATTTCTCCCAAACAGCTCTCTTCCCTTTCCCACCCCACAATTGTCCCCGCTATCTTAAAGGGACAGTCAATACTTCTGTGAACATTATTTCATATTGAAAATTAAAACCCGATGATCCGCCTGCACTATACCCCTCCTGCCTTGCCGCCTTGCTTCTGTACTAATCAGCGTCGCTAACTTCTCTAATACCGGGTGAATATGGCAGCCGAACTCCCCCCACCGTTACATAGCTGCCTTCTTCTTCAAATGATCAGCAAATCAGAATTCAATCCTAGGTCAGAAATTGCACGCGCTTAGAGGTCCTAAATGAGGGACGTATCAAACAATGTATAGGAAAGCAGAAAGGCAGGTGTAAGCAACTAGGAATTAACCACAGAATAGATGAGCCTGTTGGTGGAGTAGGCTGCAGCTTAAGAATTTAAAGGGACAGGTACCATTCTTTAACGGATGTGACACTTTTATTTCATGTAGTGTTGTACTTGTCATTCCTTAACATTCAGAAATGCTGATAGAGAGCTATAGAAAATCCGTGAGGGATCTCATAGTGCTGACACATCATTTTAGATAATCTTGCTTGAGCACAGAGCTTTAGAGAATTGGGCTCTAAGTCAATTTCTTTCCCCAATTGTACTTGGGAGCATGCTCACACATTTCATAGCTTAGGGGATTGGTCTCTCATTATCTCCCTCATCCACATCTTTCGTGCAAAAAAAGAAAAGAAAATTAGGAACAGAATCAGCATGAATATAGATAGTTTAATATTAAAATAGGAAGGGGGGGCCTGAGCACATTTTATTAGAAAAGCAGCCACATTACTTTACTTCCATGTTGCTTTAATCATAGAGTACCATGTACAGTAAATATTTAACAATGTATTTGGTGGTGCATAATATTAATTTTATGTATAACTCACCAATATTTATTAGAACTGGTTATACATAGGGAAAGGAGAAAGTACAGTTAACTAAATAAATCCTGAAGATTGTAAACTCTTTGTGCAGGTCCCTTTTCCACTTAATTTGTTCTGTTTACAAATTATTATTATTATTGTAATTATTATTAATAGTAGTAGTAGTAATAATAATAATAATCACATGAATAGAATTCATAATTATTGCTTCTGTATAAACTTAATTTGGCAAAGCAAGTTGTTCCTGTATAACCCTTGCGCTGCCAGAGAGGACAGAGAGGGTTACAAACATGTTTCTGTCAGCCAGAGGGTTAATACAAACTTGAATGTTGATAATTGATTAAAAATGGCTTCAGCTACAGTATTTTATTGTTCAACTAGTTACCAAATCATTCTACGTATACAAAACACTTGTGCATAATTGGATGAGAGATCTTAATTCATGCTAAGACATACTGTTAAGTTGATGCTACCTCATTGATTTTAATAAAGCCTTTGAAGATCTTAGAACAAAAAGGCATATTGGTTCTTTAATTAGTAAAGGATTTATTCATTAACTTATTGGACAAGTTAATTACAGACTTAATTTTGCTATTGAAAGCTTTGCCCTCTATTCCTACAAAATTAAGACGATGGACCATTCCATACCGGTAAGGTGATGACCTTGCGATAACCTGTGTGTTCATCAGTCAAATTACTGTCCCCAGTAATGATAATGCCAAAGCTCTGGAACAGTAGGGCAGCTAATCTGTATTCAAATTACACGCAATGAAACAGCAAGCACATTTCTAGTAATAACTCACCAGTACCAAGAGGTGAAGGGAAATATTCAGGCCCATTCATGCAGATTGGACGTTATCATTTCTTAGGTGTCGGACAGGTCTGCATGAGATGGCTGTTATTGGAAATATCAATCAAAACTCTGCTGACTTAATAGTCAATTTAAATTAATTAATTGGAAAAGAAAAATAGTTAAACCAGGTTTAGCTTAAAGCATCTGCCAAACTAAAAAAGAGAAGTCACGTGTAACTGCAATATGTGTATATATCCTTAAATGCACCATTTAGTAACACAGCTGAAATATAAGTCAAGCAAATAAAGAAATTGTAAGTGCTCAGCACTGGGATACTGCCTTTTAGCATGTACAATAAAGCAGACAAACAGTATGAGAGAATTGTTCTTGTATCTAATTAATTTGTAGTGTATTTCCATGTTTACTATAAAACAGTACCCCACAAGGAGGATAAGTTATTATAGTCATAGTCCGTCACAGATTATTGTAAACCTTAAGAGACACTAAAGTCAAAAGTAAACTTGCATGATTAAAAAAAAGCATGAAATAAAAAAATAAAAATAAAATTACTTTCATCATATGTACACAATATTTTTTATGTACATATTCTGAGGCACCAGCCCCTACTGAGCATGTGCAAGTTTATGGTATATAATATATGTATTTGTCTTTGTAATTGGCTGATGGATGTCACATGATAAAGGGGGCAGAGCAGTGGCGTCACTAGGGTTGGTGTCACCCGGTGCGGTAAGTCATGGTGTCACCCCCCCCCCCAGAAAGCAGACACACACAAAAACACAGGCACACACACATACAAACACTCAGACACACTTAAACACATACTCAGATGCACACACAAACACTCGTAAACACACTCAGACACACACACAAAAACACACACACAAAAACACTGAGACACACAAAAACTCAGACACACACATACAAAATATGTAAACTGCACTGCATTAATTAGGAAGCTCATGCCTAGAGCTGCTCCCTGGCTCAGCAGAGCATCAAATGAAAGATAAACAGAGCACTCTAAAATAAATCACTGAAGAAAAGGTTTAGGCGCGCAAACTATGAAAATTCTGCTCTCTGACTCTGTTCCAAGTCTGTCAGTGCACAGCCCTGGGCCGCATGTCACTGAGCAGTGAGCACAGATAGGCAGGCAGGTTTAGGCTAGCAGCGCAACTTTGCAAGCCCCAAGGCACACCCACAACATTCATAGTGAAATTGGGCAGGGGAGGAGCAAAGTACAAACAAGCAAAAGCAGCCAGGAAAACTATTTGTTGAAATTGCAGCACTGGCTCAAGGGGCAAAAAAATTGTGTGTCTACAACTTCCCCAGTCCCACTAATGTTCACAAATGCCAGCCTCTAATAAAATAATCTATGCATCTCAACATTGTATTTCTTTGAATTTCAATAAAATTAAAAAAAAAAAAAAAAAAAAAAAAAAATTTTTTTTTTTTTTTTTTTTTTGGTGTCACCCCCTGGAGGGTGTCACCCGGGTGCGGCCCGCCCCCCCCGCCCCCCCCTAGTGACGCCACTGGGGCAGAGAAAATAGAAGTAACTTTAAAATAAATCAAATCTACTACCCATTTGAAATTCAGATAAATGGCCAGATTCTATAAAGTTCTCTGGTCTGGCAAGATTCTATAAGAAGCTTTGTCAATACTACAAGGCCCCAACAGGGAATGCTCTGTAAAGGTGAAATTTTCATTAAGAACTGAATATACCATAGAGGAGACTTCCCTATTTTTCTGTATGTGAATGAGAGGCACATACATTATAATATAGTGCTCAATAAAATAAGCTGACAATTTTGAGAATCGGACCCTTAGTGCTATTGCATTGGCTTTTTATTACACATTTTTTGATCATTGAATTTAAATGATTTCCTGGCAAGGCAATGGATTTATAACAAGAATGCTGAAGAATATCTCTATCAACTAATCATTAATTACAAGCCAGGTGCAAATATTTTTTTTAAATACAAGTAAAATCTAGAATCACAATTTCAGTAATAATCATATAATTTGTACAATTTAATTATATAGAACATTGGAACTGAGCCAAAAGATTTTAAGAAGCTGTTAGAAAAAAAGATGTTTTATCCAAATTAACAATATTCAATTTATTTTCCTCAGAAGGATGAATCTCTGAAGTGATCCTGTCTGGTTTAATACCTGTGAAACTCAGATTTGAGAAGTGAAGCTGACAAATTCACCAGCTATGCCACCTCACTCACTTACTAACTATGGCCTAGATTTGGAGTTTGGCGTTAGCCGTGAAAACCAGCGTTAGAGTCTCCTAACGCTGGTTTTAGGCTACCTCCGGTATTTGGAGTCACTCAAAAAAGGGTCTAACGCTCACTTTTCAGCCGCGACTTTTCCATACCGCAGATCCCCTTACGTAAATTGCGTATCCTATCTTTTCAATGGGATCTTTCTAACTCCGGTATTTAGAGTCGTGTCTGAAGTGAGCGTTAGACATCTAACGACAAAACTCCAGCCGCAGGAAAAAAGTCAGTAGTTAAGAGCTTTCTGGGCTAACGCCGGTTTATAAAGCTCTTAACTACTGTACTCTAAAGTACACTAACACCCATAAACTACCTATGTACCCCTAAACCGAGGTCCCCCCACATCGCCGCAACTCGATTCATTTTTTTTAACCCCTAATCTGCTGACCGCCAACTACGTTATCCTTATGTACCCCTAATCTGCTGCCCCTAACACCGCCGACCCTATATTATATTTATTAACCCCTAATCTGCCCCCCACAACGTCGCCGCCAGCTACCTACACTTATTAACCCCTAATCTGCCGACCGCAAAGCGCCGCCACCTACGTTATCCTTATGTACCCCTAATCTGCTGCCCCTAACACCGCCGACCCCTATATTATATTTATTAACCCCTAATCTGCCCCCCTCAACGTCGCCTCCACCTGCCTACACTTATTAACCCCTAATCTGCCGAGCGGACCGCACCGCTACTATAATAAAGTTATTAACCCCTAATCCGCCTCACTAACCCTATAATAAATAGTATTCACCCCTAATCTGCCCTCCCTAACATCGCCGACACCTAACTTCAATTATTAACCCCTAATCTGCTGACTGGAGCTCACCGCTATTCTAATAAATGTATTAACCCCTAAAGCTAAGTCTAACCCTAACACTAACACCCCCCTAAGTTAAATATAATTTACATCTAACGAAATTAATTATCTCTTATTAAATAAATTATTCCTATTTAAAGCTAAATACTTACCTGTAAAATAAATCCTAATATAGCTACACTATAAATTATAATTATATTATAGCTATTTTAGGATTAATATTTATTTGACAGGAAACTTTGTAATTATTTTAACCAGGTACAATAGCTATTAAATAGTTAAGAACTATTTAATAGTTACCTAGTTAAAATAATTACAAAATTACCTGTAAAATAAATCCTAACCTAAGTTACAATTAAACCTAACACTATACTATCATTAAATTAATTAAATAAAATACCTACAATTACCTACAATTAAACCTAACACTACACTATCAATAAATTAATTACATACAAATACCTACAATTATCTACAATGAAATAAACTAACTAAAGTACAAAAAATAAAAAAGAACTAAGTTACAAAAAATAAAAAAATATTTACAAACATAAGAAAAATATTACAACAATTTTAAACTAGTTACACCTACTCTAAGCCCCCTAATAAAATAACAAAGACCCCCAAAATAAAAAATGCCCTACCCTATTCTAAATTACTAAAGTTCAAGGCTCTTTTACCTTACCAGCCCTGAACAGGGCCCTTTGCGGGGCATGCCCCAAGAAGTTCAGCTCTTTTGCCTGTAAAAAAAAACATACAATACCCCCCCCCCAACATTACAACCCACCACCCACATACCCCTAATCTAACCCAAACCCCCCTTAAATAAACCTAACACTAAGCCCCTGAAGATCATCCTACCTTGTCTTCACCTCACCGGGTATCACCGATCCGTCCTGGCTCCGATATCTTCATCCAACCCAAGCGGGGGCTAGACATCCACTGAAGAAGTCCAGAACAGGGTCCAAAGTCTTCATCCTATCCGGGAAGAAGAGGCGATCCGGACCGGCAACCATCTTGATCCAAGCAGCATCTTCTATCTTCATCCGATGACGACCGGCTCCATCCTGAAGACCTCCACCGCGGACCCATCTTCTTCTGGCGACGTCCAACTGAAGAATGGCGGTTCCTTTAAGGGACGTCATCCAAGATGGCGTCCCTCGAATTCCGATTGGCTGATAGGATTCTATCAGCCAATCGGAATTAAGGTAGGAATATTCTGATTGGCTGACGGAATCAGCCAATCAGAATCAAGTTCAATCCGATTGGCTGATCCAATCAGCCAATCAGATTGAGCTCGCATTCTATTGGCTGATCGGAACAGCCAATAGAATGCGAGCTCAATCTGATTGGCTGATTGGATCAGCCAATCGGATTGAACTTGATTCTGATTGGCTGATTCCATCAGCCAATCAGAATATTCCTACCTTAATTCCGATTGGCTGATAGAATCCTATCAGCCAATCGGAATTCGAGGGACGCCATCTTGGATGACGTCCCTTAAAGGAACCGTCATTCTTCAGTTGGACGTCGCCGGAAGAAGATGGGTCCGCGGTGGAGGTCTTCAGGATGGAGCCGGTCGTCATCGGATGAAGATAGAAGATGCCGCTTGGATCAAGATGGTTGCCGGTCCGGATCGCCTCTTCTTCCCGGATAGGATGAAGACTTTGGACCCTCTTCTGGACTTCTTCAGTGGATGTCTAGCCCCCGCTTGGGTTGGATGAAGATATCAGAGCCAGGACGGATCGGTGATACCCGGTGAGGTGAAGACAAGGTAGGATGATCTTCAGGGGCTTAGTGTTAGGTTTATTTAAGGGGGGTTTGGGTTAGATTAGGGGTATGTGGGTGGTGGGTTGTAATGTTGGGGGGGGGGTATTGTATGTTTTTTTTTACAGGCAAAAGAGCTGAACTTCTTGGGGCATGCCCCGCAAAGGGCCCTGTTCAGGGCTGGTAAGGTAAAAGAGCTTTGAACTTTAGTAATTTAGAATAGGGTATGGCATTTTTTATTTTGGGGGTCTTTGTTATTTTATTAGGGGGCTTAGAGTAGGTGTAATTAGTTTAAAATTGTTGTAATATTTTTCTTATGTTTGTAAATATTTTTTTATTTTTTGTAACTTAGTTCTTTTTTATTTTTTGTATTTTAGTTAGATTATTTCATTGTAGATAATTGTAGGTATTTGTATGTAATTAATTTATTGATAGTGTAGTGTTAAGTTTAATTGTAGGTAATTGTAGGTATTTTATTTAATTAATTTAATGATAGTATAGTGTTAGGTTTAATTGTAACTTAGGTTAGGATTTATTTTATAGGTAATTTTGTAATTATTTTAACTAGGTAACTATTAAATAGTTCTTAACTATTTAATAGCTATTGTACCTGGTTAAAATAATTACAAAGTTGCCTGTCAAATAAATATTAATCCTAAAATAGCTATAATATAATTATAATTTATATTGTAGCTATATTAGGATTTATTTTACAGGTAAGTATTTAGCTTTAAATAGGAATAATTTATTTAATAAGAGATAATTAATTTCGTTAGATTTAAATTATATTTAACTTAGGGGGGTGTTAGTGTTAGACTTAGCTTTAGGGGTTCATACATTTATTAGAATAGCGGTGAGCTCCAGTCGGCAGATTAGGGGTTAATAATTGAAGTTAGGTGTCGGCGATGTTAGGGAGGGCAGATTAGGGGTTAATACTATTTATTATAGGGTTAGTGATGCGGATTAGGGGTTAATAACTTTATTATAGTAGCGCTCAGGTCTGCACGGCAGATTAGGGGTTAATAAGTGTAGGCAGGTGGAGGCGACGTTGTGGGGGGCAGATTAGGGGTTAATAAATATAATATAGGGGTCGGTGATGTTAGGGCAGCAGATTAGGGGTAGATAGGGATAATGTAAGTAGCGGCGGTTTACGGAGCGGCAGATTAGGGGTTAATAATAATATGCAGGGGTCAGCGATAGCAGGGGCGGCAGATTAGGGGTTAATAAGTGTAAGGTTAGGGGTGTTTAGACTCGGGGTACATGTTATGGTGTTAGGTGCAGACGTAGGAAGTGTTTCCGCATAGCAAACAATGGGGCTGCGTTAGGAGCTGAACGCGGCTTTTTTGCAGGTGTTAGGTTTTTTTTCAGCTCAAACAGCCCCATTGTTTTCTATGGGAGAATCGTGCACGAGCACGTTTTTGAGGCTGGCCGCTTGCGTAAGCAACTCTGGTATCGAGAGTTGAAGCTGCGTTAAATATGCTCTACGCTCCTTTTTTGGAGCCTAACGCAGCCTTTATGTGGACTCTCAATACCAGAGTTATTTTTATGGTGCGGCCAGAAAAAAGCCGGCGTTAGCTACGCGGGTCTTTACCGACAAAACTCCAAATCTAGGCCTAAATGTCTGTGTAAAAGGTCTAGTCATACACACAATTTTACTTATACTAATCATTATTTATTTTAAACTATGTATACATTCTAAAGGCACCTAAATATAATGTGTTATGGGCCTTTAACCCCTTGGACTGTGCTATTATACCCTCCCTCCTTCCTTCTGGCCTCCAGAAATAGCGCGGCCACGCCACTGGCGGCGATACTGTGCTATTAATATCACAATCCCCATAGAAAGACAGAGTATGTCACTGGTTCTTAAGAGGTTAAACATATTTTTAGGAAGATTACTATAAACAGGTGTTGAGAGAGTTCTCAATTGTAGGGGTGGGAAGTAAGGCTCATTACTGTAGAAGGCAGCCCAGTCTTACATTGGACTTGGGGCCTGATAATATAAAGCTCTCCGTTCTGGTGAGATGATCTAAGAAGTCTCAGCAGTACTGCAAGGACCCTCAAAGAATTTTAGAAAGACAAATTTTAGCTTGAGAGCTGTTTACCTCTCGCTATGCAGGTTCTGGATGTGAAGGAGAGACAAATACTGTACATTACAGCATAAAGTGGCCCACAATTTTGCGTGATTTCTCTCTGTGCTGGCGAGCTTTTGATCATCGGGCCCACTATGTGATGTGTCTGGGTGCACTAATCTGTAAGAACCGTCAATAGCTTATGCTTGATTAAGGCCATCCGCCATCTTGATTAAAGGGACACTGAAACCACATTTTTTCTTTCGTGATTCAGATAGAGCATGCAATTTTAAACAACTTTCTAATTTACTCCTATTATCAATTTTTCTTCGTTCTCTTGCTTTCTTTATTTGAGAAAGAAGGCATCTAAGCTATTTTTTTGGTTCAGAACCATGGAAAGCACTTGTTTATTGGTAGGTAAATGTACCCACTAATCAGCAAGAACAACACAGTGTGTTCACCAAAAATGGGCCGGCATCTAAACTTATATTCTTGCATTTCAAATAAAGATACAAAGAGAATGAAAAGAATTTGGTGATAGGAGTAAATTAGAAAGTTGCTTAAAATTGCATGCTCTATCTGAATCACGATAGAAAAAAATTGGGTTCAGTGTCCCTTTAAGGTCATCTTGATATCTGAAAATCAACATATAGAAACAAAAACATATGAATATTTATCAGTAGCAAACTTCCACTCCCTTAATACATTTTATTGTGACTATGTAAATGTGTTGGGCTTTTTAAAAGTCTATTAATGCAATAAATTAACATTTTGGTGATTTGGGGAGCTATTTGAAATTTAAAGCAGTTGTTTACTTCTTGCCTGTACTAATTACATTTTATATAATGTCCACCAAGATTTAGAGAAAGTCCATAAAAGCCCCATGTATAAATCCGGTGTGGACAAGGTTTTCAACTTGAGAACACTTGAGTGTGTAATGCGGTCCCGTTCTCTCCCATGACTTTTATTATATATATAAAATTTGGGAAGGAGAGGATTTGAATATTTTTAATGATTTCTTAACCTATATAAATAAAAATGAATTTAATTTGACTTTTACGGAAAAAATAGATTGTACTGAAATTGAGTTCTTAGATCTGATTCTATACAAAGATAATAATGATATAAAAACAAAATTATATAGAAAATCTACGGATTGCAACAGCTATCTAGATGCACGTAGTGGCCATCATCTGGCATGGATACAGAGTATCCCATATGGCCAATTTCAGAGAGTAAAAAGGATTTTTTAAAAAAAAGATTTCCTCAAGGAATCTAAATTCCTTGAGGAAAAACTACTAAATAAAGGTTATAATAGGTATAATATACATAAGGCATTTTCAAAAGTGAATAAGAAGGTTAGACAAGAAATGCTTAAACCAAATGCAACAACAAAAAAAAGAGAGAAAATCTATCCCATCTATGATCACTACTAATAATAATAATGATGGAGCCAATAATATTAAAAAAAATCTAAATAGACATTGGCATGTACTGAAAAAGGAAAATGTATTGAAGGAAGTCACTGATTCAAGACCCCGACTTATCTTTAGGAAGGGTAGCAACTTAAAATCAGTCTTATCACCAAGTAAACTCAAACAAGAACATAGGGTCACTAATGATAAATCAAAATATTGGCTACATATGAATACCAAAGGTTTCTTCAATTTCAATCGCTTAAATTGCGAATCATGTAAACATCATTACAATAAACATAAACCAACTATATTTATTACTTCAACCTCTAATAATAAAACATTTGAAATTAAACCCCTCTCTAATTGTAAGACCGACCACGTTATCTACATGTTAGAATGTGAGTGTAAATTACAATACACAGGTCGTAAGATGAGACCATATAAAACTAGACTTCTGGAACATATAAGAAATATTGAGATGGGCTTCAAAAAACAAAGTGTATCGAATCATTTCAGAACACATCACAATAAGGATCCCAGTAGTCTTAGGGGAATGATTCTGGAACACATCAAAGTACCCCCTGCAGGTATAAGTAGGGACCTCCATTTGAGAAGAATGGAAACCTCATGGATACACAGAATGGGTACTATGTCCCCAAGAGGCCTTAACAAAGACATAGATATAGCAGCCTTTTTGGTACAATAAATAGTATATAGCCCTACTTATTTGCTGTACTACACCTTTGGATTTGAATAGTGGATTCTATATATATTAGTAGATTTATGATTATTAATTCTGTGTTTTAGATTAATTTAATTTTAATTATTTATATATATATATATATATATATATATATTACTTTTATACGATTATATAGATTGCATTTATTTATTGTTTTAGGGCATATTAATCTATTGTGCATTTTGTAAGAAATATGGTAAGATAATGATCTCCTTATATATTTCTTTTTTAATTCATTAATGTACTTTTCAGGAATTCTTATCTATTATTAATGTTTTTAAGATACTGTCTCTTTAAGTCTCAATGAAATGAAGTTTTTGTTTATATATGAAGTTTATGATATTTAAGTACTGTATTATATATGGCTAACTCTAATAGCTATTGTTATAATCTACATACATTGCCTGATGATGTTAGAGCGTAATTAAATGAACATTCTCTGAGCTGGTAAATTGACAAGAAGGGTAACACTGTTTATATATAGTTTCAGAACTGATGAAGAATTTGATGCATACATCTCACATGACCAACAAATTGCCCAATAGGAGAGGGGGCATGCCGCTGTTCCCCCTATTTAAACGGACGCCTTTACTTAGTTACTGTATCCCTCTGAGGAATAAGGCAATAACATTTGAAACTCGTTAGGGCTTTTCTCACTATACATACGTATCTTTGAAATACCGGCTGATGCTGGTCTTTACGCATTACTTTTTGTATGTTTGCTGACGATCAGGACTTTATTCATATACACTCGGTGACCTGTGATATCAGCTTTGGAGATTGTGTTCATGCTTTACCCATACCTCATACTGTTTGAGGGTATATTATGTGAGTGCATATATTTTATTTTGTATATATTCACTTTATTAATAACAGTATTACACTATTTTGGTTCTTTCCTCTCATTATCAACTTCGAGCACCTGTTGCTGAACGCAATAACAGAAGGAGGACCATTTGTGATCGTATACCCCAAGAGGTGGATAAACAATGACTGCATACAATCCATAATAAAGAATATACTTGCTGGATGTCCAATTCCTCTGCAGATGCGGCAACTTACCTCATTAGATTGAGGTTATTTCTGGTAAGGGGATATCTTCACATCCTTTTATATTTGGATCTACTACAAACTAATTTTATTACCCCATATTGGATCATATGTACTGTTTTTTCATGCTTTAGTATAGAATTTTTAGTGCTGCCTTCCCCTTTGTTTATATATATATATATATATATATATATATATATATATATATATATATATATATATATATATATATATATATATACTGTATATATATATATATATATATATATATATATATATATATATATATATATATATATATATATATATATATATATATATATATATATATATATATATATATGTGTGTGTATACAAATAGATATATATCTTACAAAACAATAATCGTATATATATATATATATATATATATATATATAAATATATATATTTTTTAAAAAAAAGAACATTTTCTTCTATGTGAAGAACATAGAAATGTAAAGTATTCCTAACACCTTTGTGTTTAGCACAGTTTCATAAAAGTCTATGGGGAGAATGCCGTAGCTTGCTCACAATATCCAAAATTCTGAAGTTAGCGAGCCTTGGTCTTAAAGCTTGTAATACGCTAATGCTGCCACGATAAATTTTTACTTTGAACGCAAGTAGCGAACAAGCAATAAAATAATTTAGCCCCCCCACTTAAAATTATTGAGATAAGCTAAATTAAAACATGGCTTTAATGGCTCTTTTAGCGGATAATTTAAATTGGGGTTACCGGGTACTTCCCAACTTTTTTCTTAGATACAGTATAGTATCTTTAAAGGGATATGAAACCCAATTTTTTTTTTTTATGATTCAGATAGAACATGCAATTTTAAGCAACTTTCAAATTTACTCTTATCATTTTTCTTCATTCTCTTGGTATCTTTATTTGGAAAAGTAAGATTGTAAAGCTTAGGAGCCGACCCATTTTTGGTTCAGCACCCTGAGTAGTGCATTTAGCCACCAATCAGAAAGTGCAAAAATGGTCCGGCTCCTTAGCTTACATTCCTGCATTTTCAAAAAAAGATACCAAGAAAACGAAGAAAAAAAATCATAATAAGTGTAAATTAATCATTAAAGAAAAAATTGGGTTTTATATCCCTTTAAGCATTAGTTCTTCCTTTCTTTTCTTCACTATTTTCAGGGGTAAATAAAAGCAGAGGAATAGTTTGGAACTTAAAGGTTTATCACAAATTTGTCAGACTTTGACCTTGTAGGACGCAAAATTAATCTCACTACATATGGTTATCTCATCTTGGTAAACTAACATGCCTGCAAGGCTGTTTCCAGCTAATTCCTGCTAATGTCATGCATGGCTAGTTACCTTCCATTTGCTCTGTCTTTTTGAGATTTATTTATCAATAAAGACGCTATGACTCCTTTGATGATAGTTAGTATCATTTATATGAATTGCCTATTGACGAACACATTCAACAAAGGGATGCTGATGCGTTGAACAGTCATCTGCTTTATTTATTCAATAACATATAATCATAGGATCAATTAAAAAAATAAGCTTTTGTTTTCAGGGGAGTCAGGCGTGAATTCTTCAACATCCAATACTGATGCTTATAATAAAAATGAGCTGTACTTTGTCAATAAAACTTTAGGAATGAATGACTTAATATATCTATTTCTTGGGTGATAATGTGAATAGTAAAAGAGATGAGAATTTTGTATTCTTACAAGTAGTCAGGCTAATTGGTTTCATTATATTGCCTTAAACCTCAACACATTACCACTCATTAGACCTCATTAATTTATCCAAGGCATCCTCTTTATGTTATTGAGATCAATTTGAGAGTTTTATACATATTGAAAACTTGTAATTACTGAAGACAAAACAAAATGATGCAGTTCCATGACAAATTAGATAAAAACTGCACCATTATTTTTGTTTTTAACATCAATTGTATAGATTATTTTGCTGCATACGTGTGTGTGTGTGTTATGATGGATATACAATAATTTAAAGGGACAGGAAACCCAAAATGTTTCTTTCATGATTCAGATCGAATACAATTTAACAGCTTTCCAATTTACTTATATTATCTTATTTGCTTTATTCTATTGGTATTGTTTGCTGAAGAAACAACAATGCACATATATGTACAGCCACCAATCAACAGCTTCTGAGTCTACCTAGGTAAGCTTTTCAACAAAGGATACTAAGAGAACAAAACAAGTTTGATAATAGAAATACATTTGAAAGTTGTTTAAAATTGCATGCTCTATCTAAATCATGAAATAAAAAAATGGTTTCTTGTCCCTTTAAGTGAATTTAACAGTACTCTTGTACCTCAGTGTCAAGGTACCTTCAATTTAAAATTTAATTTCTCATATTTTTTTTTTGTTTGTATATATGCATCACAAGAAAAAAACTTTGCAATATACATTTATTATTTAACCTTTTAACATTGTTACAGCGCTCTATTCCGTCCAAATAGTACTGGGCTTTAGTGCCGATAGGACAGAATAGAACGTCCTAACGGTTTCTAACTCCTGTGCCCTCTCCGTTGCCTCCTCCGTGTTGGATCTGGTTGGGGGACGTGCCTAGCACCTCAGGCACTCCCCCAGGATCCAATCAGCATGCAGGGGGTGTAACGATCGCCCCCCCTGCAACACTGTAACAGCTAATGAGTGGGATCATTGGCTGTTACAAATGTATCTGCTTCCTCTCTTCCTTCACTTGGATCTGTGGGAGAGAGGAAGGCAGATTAGCGTGTCTGTGTGCTTGTAAAAAAAAAGAGAAAATAAAATATATATATAAGATCAGCCTAATATATAGGCTGATCATATAAATATATACTGTGATCAGCCTAATATCACTGTGGCCAGCCTGTTAGGACTTTAATCAGTGCTGAGCAAAAGCATTGGGGTTTATTTGTGGGGGTTACCAATATATATATTATATTTTTTTGCTGCTGATCACTGAGCTGCTACTGTCATCAGCCTAATATCACTGTGATCAGTGCCCAAAAGTTTATTTGTGGGGACCTTTAGTTACTGTTAACCCCTTTCCTGCATTTCCCAATCACCGCCCTTCCCAGTGTTTTTCTAAAAATAAAATTAGTTTATATAAAAAAAAAAAATCTGAGGGAATAGGGTGGGTGGGAATAGGTGGGTGGTAATTGGCAGGTGGTAATTGGAGTGATTTAGTGGAATTTTGGGGGAGGTTAAGTGGGAATTGGTGGTGGTGAAGTGGGAATTAGTAGAAAAAAAATACCTTATGGCACGCTATTCAGCAGAAGAGGCTTATGCCATTCTTGCCGAAGATTCAGAGAGTGAAACCCTCTCTGCTCTGTCTGACAGCGCAACCCTTACAACATCAGATATAGAGCCCCTGATGCTGGTGCTCCCTGCCCTCCACCTAAAAGGAGGCATTGAACAAATGACCAAAATTGGCTATCCCCAAATTTAACTGCCCCAGAAATGCCCGAATTTACAGAGACTCCTGGCATCACAACTGATGTTCCAGTATGTGAGCCAATAAATTATCTCTCTCTGATTCTGACGGATACCATGCTTGAGCATATAGTTGCTCAAACAAATTTACATGCCAGCCAGTATCTTTCAGAAAATCCACAATCTCAGTATGTCAGAAAAAATACCTGGCACCCCACTGACATACCTGAGATTTAAAAGTTTTGGGCCCTGACATCAGTAATGGGGATTGCTAAGAAACGTTCATACTGGAGCCAAAACCCCATCCTGGCTACCTCTCTTTTTCCAGGGATTATGAAGAGGGATAGATATGAACAGTTGCTGCAGTTTCTTCATTTTAATGATAATGCCCAGTGTCCCCGCAGAAATGACTCCCTGCATGACAGGTTATTTAAAATAAGGCCCCTGATAAACCACCTGTCCCAAAAATGTAAAGAAGTTTTTATCCCTTGCCAGGACATTTGCATATATGAGTCCCTCATGAAACAGCCAAAGTGAAGTGTTTGTGTAAAAAATGCATTAAAAAAATATGACCACTACATTTGGCCAGGTGTTGTGACTAAGGGGCTTCACAAAAAGATGAGACATGGCCTTTTTGGAATACCCTGAGGTGTCTACTTTTGCAAATGGTATGCCATGATGCGGTTATTTTCATTCCTGGGCTGCTATAATGTCTCAAAGAGGACATAGGCCCAGAAAATCAGGTTGATGACAGAAACAGCCAAAGGGCAAGTGTTTGTGTAAAAAAAAAATATTTAAAATAAGGCCCCTGATAAACCACTACATTTGGCCAGGTGTTGTGACTAAGGGGCTTCACAAAAAGATGAGACATGGCCTTTTTGGAATACCCTGGGGTGTCTACTTTCGCAAATGGTATGCCATGATGGGGTAATTTTCATTCCTGGGCTTCTATAATGTCTCAAAGAGGACATAGGCCCAGAAAATCAAGGTGCCAAATATCCATGCATGAAGACTGAAATGGGCAGACCCCATATTTGGCCCTGTAATGTCTGTAAACCCCATAAAACCTGTACATGGGGGGTACTGTGGTATTCATAGGACGTTGCAAACACATATATGTGTGTTTTATAGAAGCGAAACATATAAGGGTGATGAGAGAAGCAGCCAAAGTGCAGTGTTTGTGTTAAAAACGCATACAAAAAAAATGATCGCTACATTTGGCCAGGTGTTGTTACTAAGGGGCTTCACAAAAAGATGTGACATGGCCCTTTTGGAATACCCTGGGGTGTCTAATTTTGTAAATGGTATGCCATGATGGGCTAATTTTCATTCCTGGGCTGCTATAATGTATGAAAGGTGACTTAATCCCAGAAAATGAATGTGCCAAATTTCTATGTAAATTGGTAGGCCCTATGTTGAGCCCTGTAAATTCCAGAAATCTCAGAAAACCTGTACATGGGGGGTATCACTATACTCGTGGGACATCGCTGAACACAAGTATGGGTGTTTTATTGCTGTAATATATATATATCAGGATGATGATATTCACAATACAATCGTTTGGCAAACATAACATTTCTTAATTTCTCACACTTAGAATTTTTTCATATAAAATTATAGTTTGGAAATAAATATTTGATGCATAAAGAAAGCCCTATCTGTCCTCTAAAAAACAATATATAATTAGTGTGGGTGCACATAATGTGAAAGGGGTAAATTATGGTTGAACAGACATATAGCTGAAATTCTAGGTTTTGTTTACGTTCAGATCTTGGACAATTGCCTATTTCATGAAAGGGTTAATATTGTTTTTTCCTCCACAGATCCCAGAGAGGCTGGGATACATTATGAAGATCCAGAACCCTGATCTTTCAATATTCTACACAGTTAATGCCAGATTGTGAGTGGAGAGCAATTTATCGCTCCAGCTCATACGGTAGCATGCGTATTACAAGTTAAAATCAAAATGTTTCTGCACAGGTACTAATGGGACGCGCAAAAAAAGCCAAGCTTTGAATATAGTGAACGTATTAACGTATTCCCCCATAGACTTCAATGGAGAATGAAAAGTGGAAAATAAACTAACACCCTTACTCACATGCAAACCTGACCGTGTTTTCTCAAGTGCACTAACCCTGATATGGAATATTATTAATATAAATTAATTGTCCATATGTTGATGAACACAATAACAATTAATCCTATAAGTCCAAAACAATATTTCAAAAGTGTGAAAATATATTTTAGTTAGTGAACAATCCTTTAATATATACTGTATATATATATATATATACAGTATATATATATATATATATATATATATATATATATATATATATATGTATATATATATACACACGTGCAGATTCCTGAAAGAAAAAAGTGTACAAAGTGCAAACTGACAAGTAAATAAATAATCCCAAAAAATAATTTGAGGCTTACCAGATACATAAAATGTAATATCTGTATAATAGGAAACTCGAGCAACACCAATTAGCCAATGCTCTTGTATGTTCAGTTTAAATAATGGGTATTATTCATTACCCTTTACAAAAATAGCATCTCATAAGTGAACTTACCCAAAATCCACAAATCGCTAGATACTAGGGTTGCCAGCTGTGCTTTATAAAAATACAGGACGACCTATAGGTGATTGGATACGGGATGTAGCTAGGTTCACACCATGGGGACGATTAATAAATGTCTGTCCAACATGATACGCTGTATCGTATCATGTCCGACAGACATTGCTGAATGCCAACAGCATACGCTGTTGGCATTTAACATTGCACAAGCAGTTCTGGTGATTGGCCGCTAGCGGGGTGTGTCAATCAACCTGATTGTATAGGATCGGGCGAATTTCAGACTGCAGCCTCAGAGGCAGCGGACCAAAGAGCAGCGGTCAGAACTGCCGTTTCCGGCAAGCCTGAAGGCTCGCGTGGAAACAGGGGCACCAGCTGACAGAGGTCTTTAAAAATACTGGACATTTAAGTGTCCAGTATTTTTGTACAGATTTTACTGGACAGCCTGCTAAAATACTGGACTGTCCGGTTGAATACTGGACACCTGGCAAACCTACTAGATACACCCCCTGGTAGACCAATAATCTCAGTGTAATGCCAGAAAGAGAGACATATGTTAGAGTGGACCACAGCTACTGATAATTACTATATATGAGAAAATATATATTGTAGCTAAGTGTGTAGCAGGGTGTCACATAGATATTACCTCTAAGTAATATGTGGCAACCTAGCACACACACAAGCAGCAGTTAATATGTGAAGAAAGGGAAAACATAAATAAAGCAGCAGCAATCACTATAGCTGAAGTTGCAGGAATTAACCATTCAGCAGTGTAACTAGTTGCTTTAACCTCAGAATGTGAAGTTAGGTTAAGTAGTACTTAGGCAATATAGATCTTTGTGCACAAAACAAGGAGTGGTAGAGGCATGAAGCATTATGGTAGTAAAGGGGAAATGGAAACTAATTTAGGCAATATGAGCTCTTGTAAATAGTGCACATACAGGTTAGCGCAAATGAACAGTAATACAAGACTGACAGTATATAGCACAAGAACCCCCTTGATGTTGGTACCTGAATACCCAAGATTGGAGAGGTTTTCAGCAGAACCGCAAGTCAGGTAAGTGCTAGGAGCGGTCAGGAGGCAGCTGGAGTCGGCTAGAGAGTGGCGTGTGACGTCACAGAGGCCGCAGTTCTGGTTTAGCGAGCGGATCAGTTCACAGGTTTGTAGCCTGAATGGAAACAGGGCTCAAGGAGCGGTTGCTGCACAGGTTTGCAGAAAGAGGGTGGAGCTCAGGAAAGGTCCGTAAGGAAGCAATACCAAGCAATGAATGAGTGAGGATTGCTGGTATTTATGGCAGTTGTATGAATTTAAAGGGCCAGTGTTATGTTACCATATAGGAAGGAGTTAAGCGTGACACTCAGGTTTAACCTCTCCCAATATATAGACAGAAAATGACAGAAATATGTTAGTAATTTACCGTCTTATCTTAAAGACTCTCCACAATTATTTTATATTTTAAATAATTTATCTTGGAATAACAATTACATCCTTGTCACATGCGGTGTATCCTCGCTTTATAGAAGTGTCCCCCATCAGGAAGGTATGGAGGCTATAAAATATTTCGTAAACTATGTGCCACAAGAGCAAAAATTAAAATTATTTCCACTTTAATGGGAAGTTCTATAAACAATTGTATGGTAAAGCAATAGGGACCAGGTTCACGCCAAAATATGCTAACCTATATATGGAAAATATATTTTTGGAATCCTGCCCTGCTAGTTCGGACCTGGTTCTATATAGAAGATATATTGATGATATCTTCCTAGTGTGGAAAGGCAGTAGTGTATGTTTGTACCCTTTTTACAGGAATCTACATATGTATGTACTGTATATATATATATATATATATATATATATATATATATATATATATATACACATTTTTAATCCACCTTTTTCATCATTTCATTGGGCCTGTTCATATTATTTTTAATTATATGCGCATATACTATACATTGTAATTTGTTTTAATTGGTTAGACTTAATACATGTATGTAGATATGTTTCTTTATCTTTTGACACTTTAGCCTTGTTCTTTGGTGCTCTCTTATTCTATATATTCTATGTCGCTTAAGGTGTTAATAGTGTAGAGGGGTTTGGTTGCGTTTTATTGTATTGTTGTTTTTGCATTAAAAGAATGAGGAATAAACAAATGTAAGCTTCTCAACAACTGGAGCGCTAAATATCACTTGCATGCAAGCAATATTAGCGTTCCACTGAGTAATACCAGCGCATGCTAATGTGTGCTAGTATTACAAGTAAAGCGCAATGCGAAAGCAAGTTAGGATTCGCATTGCTAGGAAGCATTGCACACACAAGAGCACGCTTCCATAGGCTCCAATGGGAGCCTTCAGAGCCTTCAGAGATGGCTTGAGAACCTTGCGCAACGAAGGGGGAAAGTAGCGCAGTGATGGCAGCAGTTTATACATATATATTTATGTGTTGATATATGTATATACACATTTTAACATAAATATATATGTATATAAGCATATATATATATATATATACAGTATATACTGGGAACACACAGTTCCCATAGACCGCAATGTAAAGGCATTTTTCAGTGCCAGTTTTCTTTCTAACACCCCACTCCCACCAACTTTAGACCTTAAAAACTGCCTAGTGCAGTTGATTTTTTAATAAAAACTATAATGCCCTCTATTTTGAGGGCATTTGGGGCACTTTTAGAAAATTAACCAGAGATCGGATCCCTTGTTAATTTTCTCAGCACTAATTGCTACCGCAAACTCGCGGTAGCAATAACCAGCCATTTAATGGCTGGTTAATTATCACATGCCCGGCAATGGGCAAATTTTCCCGTTTGTGGGTGTGCAATAATATAGCTCTACACTTGTAATATAGCTCTACACTTGTAATATGGCCCTTAGTGTGTCTTATATAACAAATAACACTATATATTACACCTCCTGATACCATAAACTCTTCTTTATAAACTAAGGGGTTGATTTATCAAAGGCTTTGCAAGCCTTTTGACCCCATACGACTGCAGGTTTGCACCGTTTGTGGGTGTGCAATAATATAGCTCTACACTTGTAATATAGCTCTACACTTGTAATATGGCCCTTAGTGTGTCTTATATAACAAATAACACTATATATTACACCTCCTGATACCATAAACACTTCTTTATAAACTAAGGGGTTGATTTATCAAAGGCTTTGCAAGCCTTTCGACCCCATACGACTGCAGGTTCTCACAAGAGAACCTGCACGCCGTATTTAACAAGCAGCGGTCATCACTTCTAAAGTGGCTAATTTCAATCTCCCCAGTATATTCCAACCAGGGACATTGACAGCTCCTGCCTGCGCACAGTCAATCACGCTCGGGGGCTAGTGATGTCGCGAACCTAAAATTTTGCGTTCGCGAATAGCGAACGCGAACTTCCACAAAAGTTTGCGAACAGGCGAACCGGGCGAACCGCCATAGACTTCAATAGGCAGGCGAATTTTAAAACCCACAGGGACTCTTTCTGGCCACAAAAGTGATGGAAAAGTTGTTTCAAGGGGACTAACACCTGGACTGTGGCATGCCGGAGGGGGATCCATGGCAAAACTCCCATGGAAAATTACATAGTTGATGCAGAGTCTGTTTTTAATCCATAAAGGGCATAAATCACCTAAAATTCCTAAATTGTTTGGAATAATGTGCTTTAAAACATCAGGTATGATGTTGTATCGTTCAGGGAGTGTAAGGGTTACGCCCGCTTCACAGTGACAGACCAAACTCCCCGTTTAACGCACTGCAAACAGTCCATTTGCACAACCGCAAACTCTCCATTTGCACAAGGTTGGATACCAAGCTAGCCATGTCCCGTTCCTTGTCCTCACTGATGTCACTGCGTGTGCAATCACTTCCTGGGGTAACAGAAAATGCTCCACCCACAAGATGCTCCTATTATATTACTGCACTGAGGATGCTGCCTGTATCTGTGTGTCCTGCTCCCTGGCCGGAGAGCACAGGGGACACCAGGTTGAGCTGCTGAATGACTGTGGGCAGATGAGCAGGAACTGCTCCGGAAGAGAGATGGATTGGCGGATGGTTGAGAGGCGGCAAGGAGCACAGCAGTGGTTGACGTGGCTGAAGATGCTGGACCAGGAGGAGGATGGCGGCTTTGAGTTTGTGTGCTGCTTGTCCTCATGTGTTCATCCCATAGGCGTTTGTGATGTGAGATCATGTGCCTTCACAAAGCAGTTGTACCTAGGTGGGTGTTGGACTTCCCACGACTCGGTTTCTTTTGGCACAGGTTGCAAATGGCATTGCTGTTGTCAAAGGCAGACACATAAAAAAAATGCCACACTGCTGAGCTCTGCGATGATGGCATTCTGGTGGTGGCAACAGCATGCGTTGATTGGCATGCTGTCTGGCTGACCCCGGGTGCCGATGCATGCTGTCTGACTGTGCCACTAGCTCCTTGCGACGACCTCCCCCTGCTTCCAACTCGTCTCCTCCTCCTGCTCCTCTCTGTCTCCCCATCTGAACTTTCCCCCTGTTCTTCTTCTGTTCTACCGGGCGCCCACGTGACATCCACAGACGCATCGTCATCATCAACCCCTTCACTTGTATTTGACAACTCAACAACGGAAGCAACGGCGGGTACAACATCATCATCATCATCACACCGTGCGTCGTCCATGTCTGTAATGCTGCCTGACTGAGACATATCACAGTTATCTACATCCTCTGTCAATGATGGTTGCGCATCACTCATTTCTTCACACTGAGGTGTACATAACTCCTCTGACAGATCAAGTGAGGCGGCTGTGGTGCTAGTGTCAGTGGTGGCAGCAGGCGGGCAAGTGGTAAGTTGAGAGGTGCCCGAAGCTAAGCTAGAGGAGCAGGATGGTGCGTCAAGGTTACGAGTGGAAGCTGTAGAAGATTGGGTGTCCTGTGTTATAAAGTCAACTATTTCATCAGAACTTTTCGTGTTCATGGTACGTGGCCTAACACTGGTCATTATTCTATGGCCAAAGGTAATCACAGCACCACGACCAAGACGGCCCCAGCGGGTTGGCCTGCCTCTGTCTGTCATTTTTTTTTTTTATTAGTGCTATTATGCGTGCAAGCTACTGTGAGTGGGCACAGTATACGCTGTGAGCCTGACACAAAAAAACAGACTGATGTTTCACAGTCAAAACTTTTTTTTTTAAAATGTACACTGACAGTGCACTACTATTAAACAAGATAATATGAGTGGTGGCACTGGGCAAGTGGGCACAGTATACGCTGTGAGCCTGACACAAAAAAGCAGACTGATGTTTCAAAGTCAAAATAGTTTTTTTATTTTTAAAATG
The DNA here is from genome assembly GCF_027579735.1 of Bombina bombina. Lineage (NCBI taxonomy): Eukaryota > Metazoa > Chordata > Amphibia > Anura > Bombinatoridae > Bombina > Bombina bombina. Next base: position 1,346,032,087 of record NC_069500.1, on the reverse strand, counting down.
TACACTTACACTACTATTAAACAAGATAATATGAGTGGTGGCACTGTACAAGTGGGCACAGTATACGCTGTGAGCCTGACACAAAAAAGCAGACTGATGTTTCACAGTCAGAATAGTTTTTTTATTTTTAAAATGTACACTTACACTACTATTAAACAAGATAATATGAGTGGTGGCACTGGGCAAGTGGGCACAGTATACACTGTGAGCCTGACACAAAAAAGCAGACTGATGTTTCACAGTCCAAAAAGTTTTTATTTTTTTAAATGTACACTTACACTACTATTAAACAAGATATGAGTGGTGCCACTGGGCAAGTGGGCACAGTATACGCTGTGAGCCTGGCACACACGCTGGCAGGCAGGCAACTGCAATTAGATTACACTAGCAGACTGATGTTTCACAGTCAAAAATGTTTTTTTTTTTTAATTATTTACACTAGTGTTACACCAGATATGAGTGGTGGCACTGGGCAAGTGGGCTGGGCACACACATTGGCAGGCAGGCAAATGCAATTAGAATTACACTAGCAGACTGATGTTTCACATTCAAAAAAGTTTTTTTTTTTTAAATTATTTACACTACTGTTACACCAGATATGAGTAGAGGCACTGGGCAAGTGAGCCTGGCACACACGCTAGCAGGCAGGCAACTGCAATTAGATTACACTAGCAGACTGATGTTTCACAGTCAAAAAAGTTATTTTTTTTAAATTTACACTACTGTTACAACAGATATGAGTGGTGGCACTAGTTGGCAAGTGGGCCTAGCACACACGCTGGCAGGCAGGCAACTAGATTTAGATTACACTAGCAGACTGATGTTTCACAGTCAAAAAAGTTTTTTTTTTTTAAATTTACACTACTGTTACAACAGATATGAGTGGTGGCACTAGTTGGCAAGTGGGCCTGGCACACACGTTGGCAGGCAGGCAACTACAATTAGATTACACTAGCAGACTGATGTTTCACAGTCAAAAAAGTTTTTTTTTTTAAATTTACACTACTGTTACAACAGATATGAGTGGTGGCACAAGTTGGCAAGTGGGCCTGGCACACACGTTGGCAGGCAGGCAACTGCAATTAGATTACACTAGCAGACTGATGTTTCACAGTCAAAAAAGTTTTTTTTTAAAAAAATTTACACTACTGTTACAACAGATATGAGTGGTGGCACTTAGCAAGTGGGCCTGGCACACACGCTGGCAGGCAGGCAACTGCAATTAGATTACACTAGCAGACTGATGTTTCATAGTCAAAAAAGTTTTTTATTTACAAAATTTACACTACTGTTACAACAGATATGAGTGGTGGCACTAGTTGGCAAGTGGGCCTGGCACACACGCTGGCAGGCAGGCAACTGCTATTAGATTACACTAGCAGACTGATGTTTCACAGTCAAAAAAGTTTTTTTTTTAAATTTACACTACTGTTACAACAGATATGAGTGGTGGCACTAGTTGGCAAGTGGGCCTGGCACACACGCTGGCAGGCAGGCAACTGCAATTCAATTGCACTAGCAGACTGATGATTCACAGTCAAAAAAGTTTTTATTTTAAATATTTACAATACTGTTATAACAAATATGATTGCTGGCACTAGTTGGCAAGTGGGCCTGGCACACACGCTGGCAGGCAGGCAACTTCAATTAGATTACACTAGCAGACTGATGTTTCACAGTCAAAAAAGTTTTTATTTTAAATATTTACACTACTGTTATAACAAATATGATTTGTGGCACTAGTTGGAAAGGGGGCCTGGCACACACGCTGGAATTAAATAACACTAGCAGACTGATGTAAAAGTTTTTTTTAAAAAAAGTTACACTAATGTTACAACAGATAGGAGTGGTGGCACTGAGGATGGAAGTAGGCACAGTATATGCTGGCAGCCTGACACACAGGCTGGCACTAGTGGCAGGCTGGCCTGACAACTAAAATTAAATAACACTAGAAGACTGATGTAAAAGTTTTTTTTACAAAATTTAAACTAATGTTACACCAGATAGGAGTGGTGGCACTGAGGATGGAAGTAGGCACAGTATATGCTGGCAGCCTGGCACACAGGCTGGCACTAGTGGCAGGCTGGCCTGGCAACTAAAATTAAATAACACTAGAAGACTGATGTAAAAGTTTTTTTTTAAAAAATGTACACTAATGTTACACCAGATATAAGTGGTGGAAAACAGATCTATTAATCACAAATATATGATGTGGGCCGGACACACAGGCCTGATGGAAAATGAAATGAGATTACACTAGCAAAATGATGTAAAAGTTTTTTTTTTTAAAATTTACACTAATAGGGGCGGAGCCAACTGCCGAAGCAGAAAGACACATCTCACTAGAGCTCCTGTTGTTTACCTCTACATTTTATTATTTTGAGCTCATTAAGGAACTTTATATTAAGTTCTAATTTTCATTAAGCTTTGAAGAGTGAGATGAATATCTCTAGGGTCTCGAAAACAATGTTTGATTCAGCATCGGCACAAGATTCCTTCTGACTTACGGGGTTGGTTTTGTGAGAAGACACGCCATTTTCAAGTTCAACCATGCACTACTATTTATATTTGAGACTCAGCCATATAATTAACTATGGAGAGGCAAGTTATGTCTCTGATGCATAACTTAATGTGCACTTTGGATGCCCATCGAGATGAACTTGTGGCGGTGCTTAGAGCAACTGTCACCGGACACAAGGATATGCCAGCAACAAGGGGGTAATGGAGGTTACTAGGAGACATGAGCTGGACGCACCACACGTGAGCTACGAATCACCGCATTACCCAGATACGGTACAAGGCGTAGGCAAAAGACGTCTTGGGACTCCTATAGCGGAATTTACAGAGCTAAGTATTCCATTGAGCCACCTGCAGCCACACAGCTTTACTGTCAGCCCTTTCAAGTATCATGGGCATACGACCGCGCTTCCGTCTGCAGCCAGATCCCAAGAGGTGAGACCGCCAACAAGCTGCTTTGATCTCATTGTGACCCCTTCCTGGGGATTATTCTCTTCGGCCTTCAGACTTTCCCATCCACCCGAGGAGTGTTATCCCTCTAACTTGCTAAGCATTAAGCCTCACAGACTGGGCATTGGATAAATACGTGATGCCCCCTTCTATGTGCAGCCTGAGAGTCTCTGCCGAAATAGGGAAATCTTTACCCAGGCTGGCCATCGGATGAGACATAACATCACCTCCACTCATAAAGTGAAGCTATGGTTCTTGTTATATGTCCCTCTTCTATCTTGTATACCCCAGACACCTGAGACTCTTATTTAAGCATAGTTTATTCAGAGAAAAGCTTATGCATAATATTGCCTCTTTATTATTAAAATCCAGAGCAGGGTGAATCGCAGCTCCTAATGTTACTTTAACCAACTCTTCATCAAAACATGTTTTACCATATGTACAAATTGTGCTTACAGTTCTGTTATTATCACTAGCTACTTTTTGATTTATTTTGATATACTTGTTCATGTGAGGGTTTGGATATATGTAAAATACTGGGAGTCACTTGTGCATCATTCTTATATTATTATGTAGCCTATCCTATGGGCTATTAATGTCTGTTGGTGATATGGGGAATCTTGGTATGTACTAAAGGGTCTAGCTCATAACTATATGACAGAATGTTGTTGCAGCAGGATTTCAGAGTAAGTAAGAGGATTTAGCATACTTATATAATACACAGGATGGATATGGGGCTTATACTGTAGACAGATATCTGGTTGATGTGGCAGATGGCATCTGCTTAGTTGGTACTACACTATTTTATACATATGGGGCGCTGATGGCGGCCGAATTGGCGCCCTGTGGATTATACCAAAAAATGAAACATTTCTGAATTGATCTTATCCATAACACTCCCCTTGGGTCAAGAATAGAATGAATCTCGTTCTTAGTTAGTGTGTATATTCTAGTATAGCTAGATGGTATTACCTTGGCTGTAACCCCAGCACCTTTATCTCTTAATTGTTGGAATGTTTAATATGCACATGTACTCTAGTTAAAGGGAAAATACCCTATACCTCACCCCATACTATAACACCTAATAGGATATCTAGCAGCGTAAATCCCAGTGGCCAGATTAGACCCACATTAATTGGTGAATACTGAGTTTTATTAAAGTTTTTAATTCTAGGTTGTATATTTCGCTCATATGCACTTAGTTGTAGTAAAGAATATTGTTTCTACATTTATATATAGTAGTAAAGAACCCTTGCTCCTGCATTTACATAATTATGACACTCTGAAGCAGCGCTTACTGCTCAGTACTATTTACATATGTTAGGCATAATTAAAGTAGGCACTGTGGTTATTCTTATAGAGTCTCTAATAATATCTATAACCCCCCCACACACACACACACACACTTTATATATTCACCCACTGTGGTGATTTCTTCAGCAGTATTAACCTACTCCGCAGTGCTAATTTCTCTTGTCAATTTTATTAGCCCCATTAGGTACATGAGTTACCTCTTATTTCATAGGAGGAAATTAGTATTTTAAACTGATCTATGTTGAAGCCTCTTAGTTAAGACAGCTTAGTAATATGTATATAGTATAATTTAATATATCATTATATTGGGCCCATCTCCTCCCTTTCCCGCGGGTACTGGTTGCCTGCGGGTCATACCCCTTCTCCTTTTTCCCGCATCGTCTATAGATGACACTTCCCCAGGAGAGAGGCTCACCCAATATAACTTATGGCTCCGCCCCCCACCCTCACCTTTAGCTACTGTTCACCCTCATTTTAGGTGGACAAATAAGCGGTATTCACCCGCTATTGATATCGTTCTGTTATAAGTTGCTCTTAGCCTTCTGTCTACAAAGAAAATTAGGCACTTTGCCCTCCACTTACGTGCCTGTAGTAGGAGCAACTTGTTATGTCTCCCTATAATTTGTAATTTTTCAGATAATAAATACACCTATCTTGTAATTAACATATCATTCTATAAGAAGTATAAGTTTTTCGGGCTGTTTAAACTCTATCACTTTCTTATGCATTTATATAGGAAACAAAAGAAAAAAAAGAGGTAATGCTTGATTATATGTATTTGATTTTGTACTTGCATAACATGCCCTCTATATTCATTATGCTCTTTTAATGAGATACATATATAATATCTGAATTAAGATTTCTTTATTTTCTTATATGTAAAGGTTTCATTGTCCAATGGATAAACAATGCTTTGTATGCAAAATGTGCCAAAGTGATGCAAAATGTACATTATGTTTATGTTCTTTCTTTTTCTTGTATTACCGCAATAAAAATATTTGATTATAAAAAAATTTACACTAATGTTAACCAGATATCTGTGGTGGCACAGAAGAATTAATCACAGTATATGATGTGGGCCTGACACACAGGCCTGATAGAAAATGAAATTAGATTACACTAGCAAAATGATGTAAAAGTTTTTTTTTTTAAATTTACACTAATGTTAAGCAGATATCAGTGGTGGCACTAATCACAGTATATGCTGTGAGCCTCACACACAGGCTGACAGGCAGGCAAATGCAAATAAAATTACAAAAAAAAATCAAAAAAAAAATGACTGAAGTTCTAGCCCTAAAAAGGGCTTTTTGGGCTGAATTTCTAGCCCTAAAAAGGGCTTTTTTGGGGTGCTGTCCTTACAGCAGAGATTAGATGAGTCCTTCAGGACTGTAGTGGACACTAAATACACTAGCCTAGCTATCTATTTCCCTATAATATCAGCAGCAGCAGCACTAAACCTCCTCTTACTAAGAATGCAGGTAATGAATCTAAAATGGCTGCTGCCCAGGAGCTGGGAGGGTCTGTGAGGGAGTGTCTGCTGCTGATTGGCTCAAATGTGTCTGCAGACTGTGAGATACAGGGTCAAAGTTTCCTCAATGATAACGAATAGGGGGCGGATCGAACATTGCATATGTTCGCCCGCTGCGGCGAACGCGAACAAGTTAAGATCACCGGGAACTGTTCTCCGGCAAACAGTTTGCGACATCACTAGTTGTACGTGCTCGTGCACAATTTCCCACATAGACATCAATGGGGAGAGCCGGCTGAAAAAAAGTCTAACACCTGCAAAAAAGCAACGTAAAGCTCAGTAACGCAGTCCCATTGATTCCTATAGGGAAACACATTTTATGTTTACACCTGACACCCTAACATGAACCCAGAGTCTAAACACCCCTAATCTTTCTGGCCACAAAAGTGATGGAAAAGTTGTTTCAAGGGGACTAACACCTGGACTGTGGCATGCCGGAGGGGGATCCATGGCAAAACTCCCATGGAAAATTACATAGTTGATGCAGAGTCTGTTTTTAATCCATAAAGGGCATAAATCACCTAAAATTCCTAAATTGTTTGGAATAACGTGCTTTAAAACATCAGGTATGATGTTGTATCGTTCAGGGAGTGTAAGGGTTACGCCCGCTTCACAGTGACAGACCAAACTCCCCGTTTAACGCACCGCAAACAGTCCATTTGCACAACCGCAAACTCTCCATCTGCGTGTGCAATCACTTCCTGGGGTAACAGAAAATGCTCCACCCACAAGATGCTCCTATTATATTACTGCACTGAGGATGCTGCCTGTATCTGTGTGTTCTGCTCCCTGGCCGGAGAGCACAGGGGACACCAGGTTGAGCTGCTGAATGACTGTGGGCAGATGAGCAGGAACTGCTCCGGAACAGAGACAGATTGGCGGATGGTTGAGAGGCGGCAAGGAGCACAGCAGTGGTTGACGTGGCTGAAGATGCTGGACCAGGAGGAGGATGGCGGCTTTGAGTTTGTGTGCTGCTTGTCCTCATGTGTTCATCCCATAGGCGTTTGTGATGTGAGATCATGTGCCTTCACAAAGCAGTTGTACCTAGGTGGGTGTTGGACTTCCCACGACTCAGTTTCTTTTGGCACAGGTTGCAAATGGCATTGCTGTTGTCAAAGGCAGACACATAAAAAAAATGCCACACTGCTGAGCTCTGCGATGATGGCATTCTGGTGGTGGCAACAGCATGCGTTGATTGGCATGCTGTCTGGCTGACCCCGGGTGCCGATGCATGCTGTCTGACTGTGCCACTAGCTCCTTGCGACGACCTCCCCCTGCTTCCAACTCATCTCCTGCTCCTCTCTGTCTCCCCATCTGAACTTTCCCCCTGTTCTTCTTCTGTTCTACCGGGCGCCCACGTGACATCCACGGACGCATCGTCATCATCAACCCCTTCACTTGTATTTGACAACTCAACAATGGAAGAAACGGCGGGTACAACATCATCATCATCATCATCATCACACCGTGCGTCGTCCATGTCTGTAATGCTGCCTGACTGAGACATATCACAGTTATCTACATCCTCTGTCAATGATGGTTGCGCATCACTCATTTCTTCACACTGAGGTGTACATAACTCCTCTGACAGATCAAGTGAGGCGGCTGTGGTGCTAGTGTCAGTGGTGGCAGCAGGCGGGTGTGTGGTAAGTTGAGAGGTGCCCGAAGCTAAGCTAGAGGAGCAGGATGGTGTGTCAAGGTTACGAGTGGAAGCTGTAGAAGATTGGGTGTCCTGTGTTATAAAGTCAACTATTTCATCAGAACTTTTCGTGTTCATGGTACGTGGCCTAACACTGGTCATTATTCTATGGCCAAAGGTAATCACAGCACCACGACCACGACGGCCCCTGCGGGTTGGCCTGCCTCTGTCTGTCGTTTTTTTTTTTTATTAGTGCTATTATGCGTGCAAGCTACTGTGAGTGGGCACAGTATACGCTTTGAGCCTGACACAAAAAAACAGACTGATGTTTCTCAGTCAAAACTTTTTTTTTTTTTAAATGTACACTGACAGTGCACTACTATTAAACAAGATAATATGAGTGGTGGAACTGGGCAAGTGGGCACAGTATACACTGTGAGCCTGACACAAAAAAGCAGACTGATGTTTCACAGTCCAAAAAGTTTTTATTTTTTTAAATGTACACTTACACTACTATTAAACAAGATATGAGTGGTGCCACTGGGCAAGTGGGCACAGTATACGCTGTGAGCCTGGCACACACGCTGGCAGGCAGGCAACTGCAATTAGATTACACTAGCAGACTGATGTTTCACAGTCAAAAATGTTGTTTTTTTTTTAAATTATTTACACTAGTGTTACACCAGATATGAGTGGTGGCACTGGGCAAGTGGGCTGGGCACACACATTGGCAGGCAGGCAAATGCAATTAGAATTACACTAGCAGACTGATGTTTCACAGTCAAAAAAGTTTTTTTTTTTTTTAATTATTTACACTACTGTTACACCAGATATGAGTAGTGGCACTGGGCAAGTGGGCCTGGCACACACGCTTGCAGGCAGGCAACTGCAATTAGATTACACTAGCAGACTGATGTTTCACAGTCAAAAAAGTTATTTTTTTTAAATTTACACTACTGTTACAACAGATATGAGTGGTGGCACTAGTTGGCAAGTGGGCCTGGCACACACGCTGGCAGGCAGGCAACTAGATTTAGATTACACTAGCAGACTGATGTTTCACAGTCAAAAAAGTTTTTTTTTTTTTAAATTTACACTACTGTTACAACAGATATGAGTGGTGGCACTAGTTGGCAAGTGGGCCTGGCACACATGTTGGCAGGCAGGCAACTGCAATTAGATTACACTAGCAGACTGATGTTTCATAGTCAAAAAAGTTTTTTTTTTTAAATTTACACTACTGTTACAACAGATATGAGTGGTGGCACTAGTTGGCAAGTGGGCCTGGCACACACGTTGGCAGGCAGGCAACTGCAATTAGATTACACTAGCAGACTGATGTTTCACAGTCAAAAAAGTTTTTTTTTAAAAAAAAATTACACTACTGTTACAACAGATATGAGTGGTGGCACTTAGCAAGTGGGCCTGGCACACACGCTGGCAGGCAGGCAACTGCAATTAGATTACACTAGCAGACTGATGTTTCATAGTCAAAAAAGTTTTTTATTTACAAAATTTACACTACTGTTACAACAGATATGAGTGGTGGCACTAGTTGGCAAGTGGGCCTGGCACACACGCTGGCAGGCAGGCCACTGCTATTAGATTACACTAGCAGACTGATGTTTCACAGTCAAAAAAGTTTTTTTTTTAAATTTACACTACTGTTACAACAGATATGAGTGGTGGCACTAGTTGGCAAGTGGGCCTGGCACACACGCTGGCAGGCAGGCAACTGCAATTCAATTGCACTAGCAGACTGATGATTCACAGTCAAAAAAGTTTTTATTTTAAATATTTACAATACTGTTATAACAAATATGATTGGTGGCACTAGTTGGCAAGTGGGCCTGGCACACACGCTGGCAGGCAGGCAACTTCAATTAGATTACACTAGCAGACTGATGTTTCACAGTCAAAAAAGTTTTTATTTTAAATATTTACACTACTGTTATAACAAATATGATTTGTGGCACTAGTTGGAAAGTGGGCCTGGCACACACGCTGGAATTAAATAACACTAGCAGACTGATGTAAAAGTTTTTTTTTAAAAAAAGTTACACTAATGTTACAACAGATAGGAGTGGTGGCACTGAGGATGGAAGTAGGCACAGTATATGCTGGCAGCCTGACACACAGGCTGGCACTAGTGGCAGGCTGGCCTGGCAACTAAAATTAAATAACACTAGAAGACTGATGTAAAAGTTTTTTTTACAAAATTTAAACTAATGTTACACCAGATAGGAGTGGTGGCACTGAGGATGGAAGTAGGCACAGTATTTGCTGGCAGCCTGACACACAGGCTGGCACTAGTGGCAGGCTGGCCTGGCAACTAAAATTAAATAACACTAGAAGACTGATGTAAAAGTTTTTTTAAAAAAAATTACACTAATTTTACACCAGATATAAGTGGTGGAAAACAGAGCTATTAATCACAGTATATGATGTGGGCCAGACACACAGGCCTGATGGAAAATGAAATGAGATTACACTAGCAAAATGATGTAAAAGTTTTTTTTTTTTTAAATTTACACTAATGTTAACCAGATATCTGTGGTGGCACAGAAGAATTAATCACAGTATATGATGTGGGCCTGATACACAGGCCTGATAGAAAATGAAATTAGATTACACTAGCAAAATGATGTAAAAGTTTTTTTAAAAAATTTACACTAATGTTAAGCAGATATCAGTGGTGGCACTAATCACAGTATATGCTGTGAGCCTCATACACAGGCTGACAGGCAGGCAAATGCAAATAAAATTACAAAAAAAACACACAAAAAAATGACTGAAGTTCTAGCCCTAAAAAGGGCTTTTTGGGCTGAAGTTCTAGCCCTAAAAAGGGCTTTTTTGGGGTGCTGTCCTTACAGCAGAGATTAGATGAGTCCTTCAGGACTGTAGGGGACACTAAATACACTAGCCTAGCTATCTATTTCCCTATAATATCAGCAGCAGCAGCACTAAACCTCCTCTTACTAAGAATGCAGGTAATGAATCTAAAATGGCTGCTGCCCAGTAGCTGGGAGGGTCTGTGTGGGAGTGTCTGCTGCTGATTGGCTCAAATGTGTCTGCAGACTGTGAGATACAGGGTCAAAGTTTCCTCAATGATAACGAATAGGGGGCGGATCGAACATTGCATATGTTCGCCCGCTGCGGCGAACGCGAACAAGCTAAGATCACCGGGAACTGTTCTCCGGCAAACAGTTCGCGACATCACTAGTTGTACGTGCTCGTGCACAATTTCCCCCATAGACATCAATGGGGAGAGCCGGCTGAAAAAAAGTCTAACACCTGCAAAAAAGCAACGTAAAGCTCAGTAACGCAGTTCCATTGATTCCTATAGGGAAACACATTTTATGTTTACACCTGACACCCTAACATGATCCCAGAGTCTAAACACCCCTAATCTTACATTTATTAACCCCTAATCTGCTGCCCCAACATCGCTGACACCTGCATTATACTTATTAACCCCTAATCTGCCGCTCTGGACATCGCCGCCACCTATATTAAACTTATTAACCCCTAAACCTAAGTCTAACACTAACACCCCCGTAATTTAAATATTATTTTAATAAATCTAAATAAAACTTACTATTATTAACTAAATTATTCCTATTTAAAACTAAATACCTATAAAATAAACCCTAAGCTTGCTACAATATAACTAATAGTTACACTGTAGCTAGCTTAGGGTTTATTTTTATTTTACAGGCAAGTTTGTATTTATTTTAACTAGGTAGAATAGTTATTAAATAGTTATTAACTATTTAATAACTACCTAGCTAAAATAAATACAAATTTACCTGTAAAATAAAACCTAACCTAAGTTACAATAACACCTAACACTACACTACAATTAAATATATTCCCTACATTAAATTCAATTAAATAAATTAAATTAAATTAGCTAAATCACAAAAAAAACACTAAATTACAGAAAATTAAAAACAAATTACAGATCTTTAAACTAATTACACCTAATCTAATAGCCCTATCAAAATAAAAAAGCCCCCCCAAAATAAAAAAACCCTAGCCTAAACAAAACTACCAATAGCCCTTAAAAGGGCCTTTTGCAGGGCATTGCCCCAAAGAAATAAGCTCTTTTACCTGTAAAATAAAATACAAACACCCCCCCAACAGTAAAACCCACCACCCACATAACCAACCCCCCAAATAAAAACCTAACTAAAAAAACTTACGCTCCCCATTGCCCTGAAAAGGGCGTTTGGATGGGCATTTAGCTCTATTGCTGCCCAAAGCCCTAACCTAAAAAATAAACCCACCCAATATACCCTTAAAAAATCCTAACACTAACCCCCGAAGATTCACTTACTGGGAGAAGTCTTCATCCAAGCGGCAAGATGTCCTGAACGAAGCCAACAGAAGTGGTCCTCCAGACAGGCAGAAGTGGTCCTCCAGACAGGCAGAAGTCTTCATCAAGACGGCATCTTTTATCTTCATCCTTCCAATGCGGAGCGGCTCCATCATCAAGACATCTGGCGCGGAGCATCCTCTTCAAACGACGTCTTCAGAATAAATATCTCTTTAAGTGATGTCATCCAAGATGGCGTCCCTTAGATTCCGATTGGCTGATAGAATTCTATCAGCCAATCGGAATTAAGGTAGATAAATCCTATTGGCTGATGCAAACAGCTAATAGGATTGAGCTGGCATTCTATTGGCTGTTCCAATCAGCCAATAGAATGCAAGCTCAATCCTATTGGCTGATTGGATCAGACAATAGGATTGAAGTTCAATCCTATTGGCTGATTGCATCAGACAATAGGATTTTTTCTACCTTAATTCTGATTGGCTGATAGAATTCTATCAGCCAATCGGAATCTAAGGGATGCCATCTTGGATGACGTCACTTAAAGAGATATTCATTCCAAAGAAGACGTTGTTTGAAGAGGATGCTCTGCACCAGATGTCTTGAACATGGAGCTGCTCCGCGTCGGAAGAATGTAGATAGAAGATGCCGTCTGGATGAAGACTTCTGCCCATCTGGAAGACCACTTCTGCCAGCTTCGTTGAGAACATCTTGCCACTTGGATGAAGACTTCTGCCGATAAGTGAATCTTCGGGGGTTAGAGTTAGGATTTTTTAAGGGTGTATTGGGTGGGTTTTATTTTTAGGTTAGGGCTTTGAGCAGAATAGAGCTAAATCCCCTTTTAAGGGCAATGCCCATCAAAATGCCATTTTCAGGGCAATGGGGAGCTTAGGTTTTTTAGTTAGGGTTTTTGTTGGGGGATTGGTTGTGTGGGTGGTGGGTTTTACTGTTGGGGGGTGTTTGTATTTTTATTTTCAGGCAATGCCCCGCAAAAGGCCCTTTTAAGGGCTATTGGTAGTTTAGTTTAGGCTAGGGGTTTTTTATTTTGGGGGGGGGCTTTTTTATTTTGATAGGGCTATTAGATTAGGTGTAATTAGTTTAAAGATCTGTAATTTATTTTTTATTTTCTGTAATTTAGTGTTTGTTTTTTTGTGATTTAGCTAATTTAATTTAATTTATTTAATTGTATTTAATGTAGGGAATTTATTTAATTGTAGTGTAGTGTTAGGTGTTATTGTAACTTAGGTTAGGTTTTATTTTACAGGTAAATTTGTATTTATTTTAGCTAGGTAGTTATTAAATAGTTAATAACTATTTAATAACTATTCTACCTAGTTAAAATAAATACAAACTTGCCTGTAAAATAAAATTAAACCCTAAGCTAGCTACAATGTAACTATTAGTTATATTGTAGCTAGTTTAGGGTTTATTTTATAGGTAAGTGTTTAGTTTTAAATAGGAATAATTTACGGCTATATTACGAGTTGTGCGTTAGGCTTAAAAAGCAATGCTAAGAGGTCCTAACTAGTGATGTCCCAAACTGTTCGCCCGCGAACAGTTCATGGCGAACTTAGCTTGTTCGCGTTCGCCGCTGCGGGCGAACACATGCAATGTTCGATCCGCCCCCTATGTGTTATCATTGAGGAAACTTTGACCCTGTATGTCACAGCCTTCTGACACATTAGAGCCAATCAGCATCAGACACTCCCTCACAGACCCTCCCAGCTTCTTGGCAGCAGCCATTTTAGACTCATTACGATCTTGCTTTCTTAGTGAGAGGAGTGTTGCTGCTGCTGACATTATAGGGAAATAGCTAGGCTAGTGTATTTAGTGTCCACTACAGTCCTGAAGGACTCATCTCTGCTGCAAGGACAGCACCCCAAAAAGCCCTTTTTAGGGCTATAACTTCAGTCGTTTTTTTTTTTTCTTTGTATTTTTATTTGCATTTGCCTGGCTTTCAGCCTGTGTGTGAGGCTCACAGCATATGCTGTGATTAGTGCCACCACTGATATCTGCCTAACAACATTAGTTTAAATTTAACCAACAAAAATTTGAAATTATTTTGCTAGTGTAATTTATTTTCATTTTCTATCAGGCGTGTGTCACACAGCATATACTCTGGTTCATTGCTCTGCGCAAGCCACCACTCATATCCACTTAAAACATTATTTTAAATTTAAAAAAAAACTTTTAAATCATTTTGATAGTGTAATCTAATTTCATTTTCTATCAGGTCTGTGTCAGGCCTGTGTCTGTCAGGCTCACACAGCATATACTTCTGTTTAACCTTATTTTAAATTTAAAAAAATAACTTTTAAATCATTTTGCTAGTGTAATCTAATTTCATTTTCTATCAGGCCTGTGTGTTTTGCTGACTTACAGAGCATACTGTGTTTAATTGCTGCCCTCCCTAGTCTATCAGCCATGACTCATATGTGTTTAACATTTTTTTAAATTCCCCAAAAAAAAACTTTAAATAATTTTGCTAGTGTAATCTAATTTTATTTTCTATCAGGCCTGTGTGTATCTGACTTACAGAGCCTACTGTTTTTGATTGCTGCCCTTCCAAGGCTATCAGCCACGACTCATATGTGCTTAACCTTTTTCTTTAAATTAAAAAAAAAAATCTTTCAATCATTTTGCTAGTGTAATCTAATTTTATTTTCTATCAGGCCTGTGTGTATCTGACTTACAGAGCATACTGTTGTTAATTGCTGCCCTACGTAGCAGCAAGCCAGTGCCACCGCTCATATCTGCTTAACATTATTTTAAATTTAAAAGAAAAACTTTTAAATTATTTTGCTAGTGTAATCTAATTTAATTTTCTATCAGGCCTGTGTGTTTCTCACTTACACAGCATACTGTGGTAAATTGCTGCCCTACCTACCAGCCACGACTCATATCTGCTTTACATTATTTTAAAGTTAAAAAAAAATAATAAATCATTTTGCTAGTGTAATTTAATTTCTTTTTCCATCAGGCCTGTGTGTTTCTGGCCCACATCATATAGTGTTACACAGATTATTTTTTTTCCACTACTTATATCTGGTGTAACAACATAAGTGTAAATTTTATGTAAATTCTAGTGTTATTACATTTTAGTTGCCAGGCTGCCATTAGTGCCAGCCTGTGTGTCAGGCTGCCAGCATATACTGTGCCTACTTCCATCCTCAGTGCCAGTCCACCACTCCTATCTGTTGTAACATAACATTAAATGTTGTAAAAAAAAAACTTTTACATCACTCTTCGAGTGTTATTTAATATTAGTTCACAAGCCAGCCTGCCACCACTAGTGCCAGCCTGTGTGCCAGGCCCACTTGCCAACTAGTTACACCAATCATAGTTGTTGTAACAATATTGTTAACATTTAAAATTAAAAATTGTTAGATTGTGAATCATCAGTTTGCTCGTGCCATTGAATTGCACTTTCTTCCTGCCTGTCAGCCTGTGTGCCAGGCCCACTAGCCAATTAGTGCCACCAATCATATTTCTTGTAACAGTATTTAAAAAAATTGTAAATCATCACTTTTTTGACTGCGAATCTTCAGTCTCCTAGTGCCATTGAATTGCAGTTTCCTCCTGCCTGCCAGCCTGTGTGCCAGGCCCACTTGCCAACTAGTTACACCAATCATATTTGTTGTAACAGTATTGTTAATATTTAAAATAAAAAAATCTTAGATTGTGAATCACCAGTTTGCTAGTGCCATTGAATTGCAGTTTCCTCCTGCCTGCCAGCGTGTGTGCCAGGCCCACTAGCCAACTAGTGCCAACAATCATATTTCTTGGGACTGTATTGAAAAAAATTTAAACATAACTTTTTTGACTGTGAATCTTTAGTCTACTAGTGCCATTGAATTGCAGTAACCTCCTGCCTGCCAGCCTGTGTGCTAGGCCCACTTGCCAACTAGTTACACCAATCATATTTGTTGTAACAGTATTGTTAATATTTAAAATTAAAAATTGTTAGATTGTGAATCATCAGTTTGCTCGTGCCATTGAATTTCAGTTTCCTCCTGCCTGCCAGCCTGTGTGCCAGGCCCACTAGCCACTAGTGCCACCAATCATATTTCTTGTAACAGTATAGAAAATTTTTTAAATCATATTTTTTTTGACTGTGAATCTTCAGTCTCCTAGTGCCATTGAATTGCAGTTTCATCCTGCCTGCCAGCCTGTGTGCCAGGCACACTTGCCAACTAGTTACACCAATCATAATTGTTGTAACAGTATTGTTAATATTTAAAATTAAAAATTGTTAGATTGTGAATCATCAGTTTGCTCGTGCCATTGAATTGCACTTTCTTCCTGCCTGCCAGCCTGTGTGCCAGACCCACTAGCCAATTAGTGCCATCAATCATATTTCTTGTAACAGTATTTAAAAAATTGTAAATCATCACTTTTTTGACTGCAAATCTTCAGTCTCCTAGTGCCATTGAATTGCAGTTTCCTCCTGTCTGCCAGCCTGTGTGCCAGGCCCACTTGCCAACTAGTTACACCAATCATATTTGTTGTAACAGTATTGTTAATATTTAAAATAAAAAATTCTTAGATTGTGAATCATCAGTTTGCTCATGCAATTGAATTGCAGTTTCCTCCTGCAAGCCAGCGTGTGTCCCAGGCCCACTAGCCAATTAGTGGCACCTATCATATTTCTTGTAACAGTATTGAAAAAATTGTAAATCATAACTTTTTGGACTGTGAATCTTCAGTCTCCTAGTGCCATTGAATTGCAGTTTCCTCCTGCCTGCCAGCCTGTGTGCCAGGCCCACTTGCCAACTAGTTACACCAATCATAATTGTTGTAACAGTATTGTTAATATTTAAAATAAAAAATTCTTAGATTGTGAATCACCAGTTTGCTAGTGCCATTGAATTGCAGTTTCCTCCTGCCTGCCAGCGTGTGTGCCAGGACCACTTGCCAACTAGTGCCAACAATCATATTTCTTGGGACTGTATTGAAAAAAATTTAAACATAACTTTTTTGACTGTGAATCTGCAGTCTACTAGTGCCATTGAATTGCAGTTACCTCCTGCCTGCCAGCCTGTGTGCCAGGCCCACTTGCTAACTAGTTACACCAATCATATTTGTTGTAACAGTATTGTTAATATTTAAAATTAAAAATTGTTAGATTGTGAATCATCAGTTTGCTCGTGCCATTGAATTTCAGTTTCCTCCTGCCTGCCAGCGTGTGTGCCAGGCCCACTAGCCACTAGTGCCACCAATCATATTTCTTGTAACAGTATAGAAAAAATTTTAAATCATAATTTTTTTACTGTGAATCTTCAGTCTCCTAGTGCCATTGAATTGCAGTTTCATCCTGCCTGCCAGCCTGTGTGCCAGGCACACTTGCCAACTAGTTACACCAATCATAATTGTTGTAACAGTATTGTTAATATTTAAAATTAAAAATTGTTAGATTGTGAATCATCAGTTTGCTCGTGCCATTGAATTGCACTTTCTTCCTGCCTGCCAGCCTGTGTGCTAGGCCCACTAGCCAATTAGTGCCACCAACCATATTTCTTGTAACAGTATTGAAAAATGTGTAAATCATAACTTTTTGGACTGTGAATCTTCAGTCTCCTAGTGCCATTGAATTGCAGTTTCCTCCTGCCTGCCAGCCTGTGTGCCAGGCCCACTTGCCAACTAGTTACACCAATCATAATTGTTGTAACAGTATTGTTAATATTTAAAATACAAAATTGTTAGATTGTGAATCACCAGTTTGCTAGTGCCATTGAATTTCAGTTTCCTCCTGCCTGCCAGCGTGTGTGCCAGGCCCACTAGCCAACTAGTGCCAACAATCATATTTCTTGTGACTGTATTGAAAAAAAATTAAATCATAACTTTTTTGACTGTGAATCTTCAGTCTCCTAGTGCCATTGAATTGCATTTACCTCCTGCCTGCCAGCCTGTGTGCCAGGCCCACTTGCCAACTAGTTACACCAATCATATTTGTTGTAACAGTATTGTTAATATTTAAAATTAAAAATTGTTAGATTGTGAATCATCAGTTTGCTCGTGCCATTGAATTGCACTTTCCTCCTGCCTGCCAGCATGTGTGCCAGGCCCACTAGCCAACTAGTGCCACCAATCATATTTCTTGTAACAGTATTGAAAACAATTTAAATCATAACTTTTTTGACTGTGAATCTTCAGTCTCCTAGTGCCATTGAATTGCAGTTTCCTCCTGCCTGCCAGCCTGTGTGCCAGGCCCACTTGCCAACTAGTTACACCAATCATATTTGTTGTAACACTATTGTTAATATTTAAAAATAAAAATTGTTAGATTGTGAATCATCAGTTTGCTCGAGCCATTGAATTTCAGTTTCCTCCTGCCTGCCAGCGTGTGTGCCAGGTCCACTAGCCACTAGTGCCACCAATCATATTTCTTGTAACAGTATTGACATTTTTTTAAATCATAATTTTTTTGACTGTGAATCTTCAGTCTCCTAGTGCCATTGAATTGCAGTTTCCTCCTGCCTGCCAGCCTGTGTGCCAGGCCCACTTGCCAACTAGTTACACCAATCACATTTGTTGTAACAGTATTGTTAATATTTACAATTAAAAATTGTTAGATTGTGAATCATCAGTTTGCTCGTGCCATTGAAATGCACTTTCCTCCTCCCTGTCAGCCTGTGTGCCAGGCCCACTAGCCAATTAGTGCCACCAATCATATTTCTTGTAACAGTATTTAAAAAATTGTAAATCATCACTTTTTTGACTGCGAATCTTCAGTCTCCTAGTGCCATTGAATTGCAGTTTCCTCCTGCCTGCCAGCCTGTGTGCCAGGCCGACTTGCCAACTAGTTACACCAATCATAATTGTTGTAACAGTATTGTTAATATTTTAAATAAAAAATTGTTAGATTGTGAATCATCAGTTTGCTCGTGCAATTGAATTGCAGTTTCCTCCTGCAAGCCAGCGTGTGTGCCAGGCCCACTAGCCAATTAGTGCCACCTATCATATTTCTTGTAACAGTATTGAAAAAATTGTAAATCATCACTTTTTTGACTGCGAATCTTCAGTCTCCTAGTGCCATTGAATTGCAGTTTCCTCCTGCCTGCCAGCCTGTGTGCCAGGCCGACTTGCCAACTAGTTACACCAATCATAATTGTTGTAACAGCATTGTTAATATTTTAAATAAAAAATTGTTAGATTGTGAATCATCAGTTTGCTCGTGCAATTGAATTGCAGTTTCCTCCTGCAAGCCAGCGTGTGTGCCAGGCCCACTAGCCAATTAGTGCCACCTATCATATTTCTTGTAACAGTATTGAAAAAATTGTAAATTATAACTTTTTGGACTGTGAATCTTCAGTCTCCTAGTGCCATTGAATTGCAGTTTCCTCCTGCCTGCCAGCCTGTGTGCCAGGCCCACTTGCCAACTAGTTACACCAATCATAATTGTTGTAACAGTATTGTTAATATTTAAAATAAAAAATTGTTAGATTGTGAATCACCAGTTTGCTCGAGCCATTGAATTGCAGTTTCCTCCTGCCTGCCAGCGTGTGTGCCAGGCCCACTAGCCAACTAGTGCCAACAATCATATTTCTTGTGACTGTATTGAAAAAAAATTAAATCATAACTTTTTTGACTGTGAATCTTCAGTCTCCTAGTGCCATTGAATTGCATTTACCTCCTGCCTGCCAGCCTGTGTGCCAGGCCCACTTGCCAACTAGTTACACCAATCATATTTGTTGTAACAGTATTGTTAATATTTAAAATTAAAAATTGTTAGATTGTGAATCATCAGTTTGCTCGTGCCATTGAATTGCACTTTCCTCCTGCCTGCCAGCATGTGTGCCAGGCCCACTAGCCAACTAGTGCCCCCAATCATATTTCTTGTAACAGTATTGAAAACAATTTAAATCATAACTTTTTTTACTTTGAATCTTCAGTCTCCTAGTGCCATTGAATTGCAGTTTCCTCCTGCCTGCCAGCCTGTGTGCCAGGCCCACTTGCCAACTAATTACACCAATCATATTTGTTGTAACAGTATTGTTAATATTTAAAAATAAAAATTGTTAGATTGTGAATCATCAGTTTGCTCGAGCCATTGAATTTCAGTTTCCTCCTGCCTGCCAGCGTGTGTGCCAGGCCCACTAGCCACTAGTGCCACCAATCATATTTCTTGTAACAGTATTGAAACATTGTAAATCATCACTTTTTTGACTGTGAATCTTCAGTCTCCTAGTGCCATTGAATTGCAGTTTTCTCCTGCCTGCCAGCCTGTTTGCCAGGCCCACTTGCCAACTAGTTACACCAATCATAGTTGTTGTAACAGTATTGTTAATATTTAAAATTAAAAATTGTTAGATTGTGAATCATCAGTTTGCTCGTGCCATTGAATTGCACTTTCCTCCTGCCTGCCAGCCTGTGTGCCAGGCCCATTAGCCAATTAGTGCCACCTATCATATTTCTTGTAACAGTATTTAAAAAATTGTAAATCATCACTTTTTTGACTGTGAATCTGCAGTCTACTAGTGCCACTGAATTGCAGTTTCCTCCTGCCTGCCAGCCTGTGTGCCAGGCACACTTGCCAACTAGTTACACCAATCATATTTGTTGTAACAGTATTGTTAATATTTAAAATTAAAAATTGTTAGATTGTGAATCATCAGTTTGCTCGTGCAATTGAATTGCAGTTTCCTCCTGTAAGCCAGCGTGTGTGCCAGGCCCACTAGCCAACTAGTGCCAACAATCATATTTCTTGTAACTGTATTGAAAAAAATTTAAATCAAAAGAGAAGAAGATGAGGGGGAAAGTTCAGATGGGGAGACAGAGAGGAGGAGGAGGAGACGAGTTGGAAGCAGGGGGAGGTCATCGAAAGGAGCTAGTGGCACAGTCAGACAGCATGCATCGGCACCCGGGGTCAGCCAGACAGCACGCCGACGCCCATCAACGCATGCTTTTGCCACCACCAGAATGCTGTCATCGCAGAGCTCAGCAGTGTGGCATTTTTTTAAACCATTTTGCTAGTGTAATCTAATTTCATTTTCTATCAGGCCTGTGTCTCAGGCTCACACAGCATTTACTGTGGTTAATTGCTCTGTGCCAGCAGCCACCACTCATATCTGCTTAACATTATTGTAAATTAAAAAAAAAAACTTTTAAATAATTTTGCTAGTGTAATCTAATTTCATTTTCTATCAAGCCTGTGTCTCAGGCTCACACAGCATATACTGTGGTTAATTGCTCTGTGCCAGCCAGGCAGCCACCACTCATATCTGCTTAACATTAGTGTAAATTTAAACAACCAAACTTTTAAATCATTTTGCTAGTGTAATCTAATTTCATTTTCTATCAGGCCTGTGTGTCAGGCTTCTGTGGTTAATTGCTGTGCCAGCAGCCACCACTCATATCTGCTTAACATTAGTGTAAATTTAAACAACAAAACTTTTAAATCATTTTGCTAGTGTAATCTAATTTCATTTTCTATCAGGCCTGTGTGTCAGGCTTACACAGCATATACTGTGGTTAATTGCTGTGCCAGCAGCCACCACTCATATCTGCTTAACATTATTGTAAATAAAAAAAATAAAAAAATTAAATCATTTTGCCAGTGTAATCTAATTTCATTTTCTATCAGGCCTGTGTCTCAGGCTCACACAGCATATACTGTGGTTAATTGCTCTGTGCCAGCAGCCACCACTCATATCTGCTTAACATTAGTGTACATTTAAACAACAAAACTTTTAAATCATTTTGCTAGTGTAATCTAATTTCATTTTCTATCAGGCCTGTGTGTCAGGCTTACACAGCATATACTGTGGTTAATTGCTGTGCCAGCAGCCACGACTCATATCTGCTTAATATTGTTGTAAATTAAAAAAAAAAAATTAAATCATTTTGCTAGTGTAATCTAATTTCATTTTCTATCAGGCCTGTGTCTCAGGCTCACACTGCATATACTGTGGTTAATTGCTCTGTGCCAGCCACTACTCATATCTGCTTAACATTAGTATAAATTTAAACAACAAAACTTTTAAATCATTGTGCTAGTGTACTCTAATTTCATTTTCTATCAGGCCTGTGTGTCAGGCTTACACAGCATATACTGTGGTTAATTGCTGTGCCAGCAGCCACCACTCATATCTGCTTAACATTATTGTAAATTTAAAAAAAAACATTTAAATCATTTTGCTAGTGTAATCTAATTTCATTTTCTATCAGGCCTGTGTCTCAGGCTCACACAGCATATACTGTGGTTAATTGCTGTGCCAGCCACCACTCATAAACATTATTGTAAATTAAAAAAAAAAAACTTTTAAATCATTTTGCTAGTGTAATCTAATTTCATTTTCCATCAGGCCTGTGTGTCAGGCCCACATCATATAGTGTGATTAATAGCTCTTTTTTCCACCACTTATATCTGGTGTAACATTAGTGTAAATTGTTTTTAATTTTTTTCTTACATCAGTCCTCTTCTAGGGTTATTTAATATTAGTTGCCAGGCCAGCCTGGCTGCCATTAGTGCCAGCCTGTGTGTCAGGCTGCCAGCATATACTGTGCCTACTTCCATCCTCAGTGCCAGTCCACCACTCCTATCTGGTGTAACATTAGTTTAAATTTTGTAAAAAAAAACCTTTTACATCAGTCTTCTAGTGTTATTTAATTTTAGTTGCCAGGCCAGCCTGCCACTAGTGCCAGCCTGTGTGTCAGGCTGCCAGCACATACTGTGCCTACTTCTATCCTGAGTGCCATCACTCCTATCTGTTGTAACATTACTGTAACTTTTTTTAAAAAAAATTTTTTACATCAGTCTGCTATTGTTATTTAATTGCAGTTGCCTGTCTGCCAGCGTGTGTGCCAGGCCCACTTTCCAACTAGTGCCACAAATCATATTTGTTATAACAGTAGTGTAAATATTTAAAATCAAAACTTTTTTGACTGTGAATCATCAGTCTGCTAGTGCAATTGAATTGCAGTTGCCTGCCTGCCAGCGTGTGTGCCAGGCCCACTTACCAACTAGTGCCACCAATCATATTTGTTCTAACAGTATTGTAAATATTTAATATAAAAAATGTTCAGACTGTGAATCATCAGTCTGCTAAAGCAATTGAATTGCAGTTTTCTGCCTGCCAGCGTGTGTGCCAGTCCCACTAGCCAACTAGTGCCACCAATCATATTTGTTGTAACAGTATTGTAAATATTTTAAATAAAAACTTTTTTGACTGTGAATCATCAGTCTGCTAGTGCCATTGAATTGCAGTTGCCTGCCTGCCAGCGTGTGTGCCAGGCCCACTTGCTGCCAACTACTGCCACCAATCATATTTGTTATAACAGTATTGTAAATATTTAAAATAAAAACTTTTTTGACTGTGAAACATCAGTCATCTAGTGTAATCTAATTGCAGTTGCCTTCCTCCCAGCGAGTGTGCCAGGCCCACTTGCCAAGCCAACTAGTGCCACCAATCATATTTGTTATAACAGTTTTGAAAATATTTAAAATAAAAACTTTTTTGACTGTGAATCATCAGTCTGCTAGTACCATTGAATTGCAGTTGCCTGCCTGCCAGCGTGTGTACCAGGCCCACTTGCCAGCTAGTGCCACCAATCATATTTGTTATAACAGTATTTTAAATATTTAAAAAAAAATTTTTTTGACTGTGAAGCATCAGTCAGCTAGTGTAATCTAATTGCAGTTGCCTTCCTCCCAGAGTGTGTGCCAGCCAGGCCCACTTGCCAACTAGTGCCACCAATCATATTTGTTGTCACAGTACTTTTAATATAGAAAAAATAAACATTTTTGACTTTGAAACATCAGTCTGTTTTTTTTGTGTCAGGCTCACAGCGTATACTGTGCCCACTTGCCCAGTGCCACCATTCATAATTTGTTTAATAGTATTGTAAGTGTACATTTAAAAAAAAATGACAGGCAGAGGCAGGCCACCCTGCAGGTGCCGTCGTGGTGCTGTGATTCCTTTAGACCCTACAAATATGCACATTGTTCAGAGGCCAGGTTCCAGGGACGCGAAAAGTTCTGAGGAGGACCTAGTTGAATGGCTAACACAGGACACCCAATCTTCTACAGCTTCCGCTCCTAGTCCTCCTAACCTTGACGCACCATCCACCTCCAGCTGTGCTTTGGGCACCTCTCAAGTGACCAGTGCCACTCTCCCGCCTGTCGCCACCACCAACACTAGCACCACAGCCGCTTCACTTGATCTGTCAGAGGAGTTATTGACACATCAGTTGGAAGAAATGAGTGATGCGCAACCATCGTTGACAGAGGATGTAGATAACAGTGATATGCCTCAGTCAGGGAGCATTACAGACATGGAGGTACGGTGTGATGATGATGATGATGATGATGATGATGTTGTACCCGCTGCTGCTTCCTTTGTTGATGTGTCAGATACAAGTGAAGCGGTTGATGATGATGTGTCCGTGGATGTCACGTGGGGGCCTGCTAGAAGAGAAGAAGAAGAGGGGGAAAGTTCAGATGGGAAGACAGAGAGGAGGAGGAGGAGACGAGTTGGAAGCAGGGGGAGGTCGTCGCAAGGAGCTAGTGGCACAGTCAGACAGCATGCATCGGCACCCGGGGTCAGCCAGACAGCACGCCGACGCCAATCAACGCATACTGTTGCCACCACCAGAATGCCGTCATCGCAGAGTTCAGCAGTGTGGCATTTTTTTTGTGTGTCTGCCTCTGACAATAGCGATGCCATTTGCAACCTGTGCCAAAAGAAACTGAGTCGTGGGAAGTCCAACACCCACCTAGGTACAACTGCTTTGCGAAGGTACATGGTCTCACATCACAAACGCCGATGGGAAGAACACATGAGTAGAAGCAGCACACAAACTCAAAGACGCCCTCCTCCTCCTGGTCCAGCATCTTCAGCCACGTCAACCACTGCTGTCCTCCTTGCCCCCTCTCAACCATCCTCCACTCAGTCTCTCTTACGTAGCAGTTCCTGGTCATCTGCCCACAGTCAGGTGTCTGTCAAGGACATGTTTGAGCGTAAGATGCAAATTTCCCAAAGTCACCCCCTTGTCCGGCGTCTGACAGCTGGTTTGTCTGAACTCTTAGCCCGCCAGCTTTTACCATACAAGCTGGTGGAGTCTGAGGCTTTCAAAAATTTTGTATCTTTTGGGACACCACAGTGGAAGGTACCTGGCAGAAATTTCTTTTCACAAAAGGCAATCCCAAACCTGTACTCGATTGTGCAAAAGGAAGTAATGGCATGTCTGGCACACAGCGTTGGGGCAAGGGTCCATATGACCACTGATAGCTGGTCTGCAAAGCATGGTCAGGGCAGGTATATAACCTACACTGCGCATTGGTTAAACCTGCTGACTGCTGACAAGCATGGAATGCATGGCTCTGCAGAGGAGTTGGTGACACCGCCACGACTTGCAGGCAGGCCTGCTGCTACCTCCTCTACTCCTCCTACTCCATCCTCTTCCATAACCTCTTCCTCGGCTGAGTCCTCTTCTGCTGCTGCATCTTGCTCCACATCAACGGCATCCCCCCAGCTCCCCAGCTACTATTCAACATCCCGGATACAGCAGTGTCATGCCGTCTTGGGGTTGACTTGCCTGAAAGTCGAGAGTCACACTGCACCAGTACTCCTGTCCGCCCTGAACGCACAGGTGGATCAATGGCTGACTCCGCACCAACTGGAGATTGGCAAGGTTGTTTCTGACAATGGAAGTAATTTGGTAGCAGCATTGAAATTGGGCAAGTTGACACATGTGCCGTTCATGGCACATGTGTGTAATCTGATTGTACAACGCTTTGTGCATAAGTACCCAGGCTTACAGGATGTCCTGAAGCAGGCCAGGAAGGTGTGTGGCCATTTCAGGCGTTCCTACACGGCCATGGCGCACTTGTCCGATATCCAGCGTCGAAACAACCTGCCAGTGAGGCGCTTGATTTGCGACAGCCCGACACGGTGGAATTCAACACTCCTAATGTTCGACTGCCTGCTCCAACAAGAAAAAGCTGTTAATGAGTATTTGTATGACCAGGGTGCTAGGACAGCCTCTGGGGAGCTGGGGAATTTTTTGCCAAATTACTGGACGCTCATGCGCAATGCCTGTAGGCTCATGCATCCTTTTGACGAGGTGACAAACCTTGTCAGTCGCACCGAAGGCACCATCAGCGACATCATACCATTTGTTTTCTTCCTGCAGCGTGCCCTGCGAAGAGTGCTGTATCAGGCCGTAGATGAGCATGAAGAGGAAGAGGAAGAGTTGTGGTGTCCATCACCACCAGAAACCGCCTTATCAGCATCGCTTGCTGGACCTGTGGCAACGCAGGAAGAGGATTGTGAGGAAGAGGAGTCAGAGGAGGAATGTGGCTTTGAGGAGGAGGAGGAAGACCAAGCACAACAGGCATCCCAGGGTGCTCATTGTTGTCACCTATCTGGTACCCATGGTGTTGTATGTGGCTGGGGGGAAGAAGATACCTTCAGTGACCTCAGTGAGGACGAGGAACGGGACATGATTAGCTCGGCATCCAACCTTGTGCAAATGGGGTCTTTCATGCTGTCGTGCCTGTTGAGGGACCCTCGTATAAAAAAGCTGAAGGAGAATGACCTGTACTGGGTGTCCACACTACTAGACCCCCGGTATAAGCATAAAGTGACTGAAATGTTACCAAATTCCTGCAAGTCGGAAAGGATGGAGCAGTAAAAAAATAAATTAAAAAGTATGCTTTACACAGCGTATAAGGGTGATGTCACAGCACAACGGGAATCTAACAGGGGAAGAGATGAAAGTAATCCTCCTCCTCCCACGACCACGGCGGCAAGGACAGGATGCTTTCCTGACGTGTTGTTGATGGACATGCGGACCTTTTTAACTCCTATGCATCGCCAGAGCCTTTCGGGATCCAGCCTCAGAGAAAGACTCAACCGACAGGTAGCAGACTACCTAGCATTAACTGCGGATCTCAACACTCTGAGGAGCTATGGACCCCTTGACTACTGGGTGTGCAGGCTTGACCTGTGGCCTGAGCTATCCCAATTAGCAATCGAACTTCTGGCCTGCCCCGCTTCAAGTGTCCTGTCAGAAAGGACCTTTGTCACTGAGAAGAGAAGTCGTCTAGGTCAAAAAAGTCTTGATTATCTCACCTTTATTAAAATGAATGAGGGATGGATCCCGAAGGGACTGACATTGGGCGATACATTTGAGTAAAAAAGGCCTGATGATGAGATGAGCTGCCTTGGGCTACAAATGGTACACACGCTGGCGTATTTTTTCTTAGAATGCAGGATGACTTGCGTGATGACTTGCCGCAAGGTTTAGGGCACTTTCTAACTGTTTTACAAACATTCATTTTTGCGGCTGCAACAATACCGAATTTTTCAGGCATTTGGACATGCCCAATTTTTCTGGCCTCTGGTGCTACACTGTGGCTACAAAACCCAAACCAAAAAACGGCATATAACAGTGATGAAACTGTTAAGAATAGTACTCAGTCATTAACACACCACTCATATCTGGTGGCACAGTAGATTGCATGTGCAGTGCCCCAAATTTGAAGTAGGAGGACCGACCAAGCATCTTTTTCCATGTCACTGTTCCAAAAAATTATCTATGGTTTCCTAAAAATGATGTGATACCTGTACTCGATTGTGCTAAAGGATGGCATATGTGGTGTTTCATGCTGTTGTGCCTGTTGAGGGTCGTGGGCCATCGTATAAAAAGGCTGAAGGAGAACGACCTGTACTGGGTGTCCAAGCACGTATTTTGTTCAATATTCCCGGTTCCTAAAAATTATCTCCGGGTTCCTAAAATCAATGCCATATCTGTAATCTATTGTGCAAAAGGATGGCATATGTGGTGTTTCATGCTGTTGTGCCTGTTGAGGGTCGTGGGCCATCGTATAAAAAGGCTGAAGGAGAACGACCTGTACTGGGTGTCCAAGCATGTTTTTTGTTCAATTTCCCGGTTCCTAAAAATTATCTCCGGGTTCCTAAAATCAATGCCATATCTGTAATCTATTGTGCAAAAGGATGGCATATGTGGTGTTTCATGCTGTTGTGCCTG
The DNA here is from genome assembly GCF_027579735.1 of Bombina bombina. Lineage (NCBI taxonomy): Eukaryota > Metazoa > Chordata > Amphibia > Anura > Bombinatoridae > Bombina > Bombina bombina. Next base: position 1,346,004,310 of record NC_069500.1, on the reverse strand, counting down.
TTGAGGGTCATGGGCCATCGTATAAAAAGGCTGAAGGAGAACGACCTGTACTGGGTGTCCAAGCATGTTTTTTGTTCAATTTCCCGGTTCCTAAAAATTATCTCCGGGTTCCTAAAATCAATGCCATATCTGTAATCTATTGTGCAAAAGGATGGCATATGTGGTGTTTCATGCTGTTGTGCCTGTTGAGGGTCGTGGGCCATCCTATAAAAAGGCTGAAGGAGAACGACCTGTACTGGGTGTCCAAGCACGTTTTTTGTTTAATATTCCCGGTTCCTAAAAATTATCTCTGGGTTCTTAAAATCTATGCCATATCTGTAATCTATTGTGCAAAAGAATGGCATATGTGGTGTTTCATGCTGTTGTGCCTGGTGAGGGTCGTGGGCCATCGTATAAAAAGGCTGAAGGAGAACGACCTGTACTGGGTGTCCAAGCACGTTTTTTGTTTAATATTCCCGGTTCCTAAAAATTATCTCTGGGTTCCTAAAATCAATGCCATATCTGTAATCTATTGTGCAAAAGGATGGCATATGTGGTGTTTCATGCTGTTGTGCCTGTTGAGGGTCGTGGGCCATCCTATAAAAAGGCTGAAGGAGAACGACCTGTACTGGGTGTCCAAGCACATTTTTTGTTCAATTTCCCGGTTCCTAAAAATTATCTCCGGGTTCCTAAAATCAATGCCATGTCTGTAATCTATTGTGCAAAAGGATTGCATATGTGGTGTTTCATGCTGTTGTGCCTGGTGAGGGTCGTGGGCCATCGTATAAAAAGGCTGAAGGAGAACGACCTGTACTGGGTGTCCAAGCACGTTTCTGTTGAGGGTCCGGGACCCTCTTATAAAAAGGCTGAAGGAGAACGAAGTGTACTGATTGTCCAAGCATCTTCTTCCATCTCCCGGTTCCTAAAAATTATCTCCGGGTTCCTAAAATGGATGCCATACCTGTACTCTATTGTGCAAAAGGGTGGCATATGTGGTGTTTCATGATGTTGTTTCTGTTGAGGGTCCTGGACCCTCTTATAAAAAGGCTGAAGGAGAACGACCTGTACTGGGTGTCCAAGCATGGTTTTTTGTTCAATTTCCCGGTTCCTAAAAATTATCTCCGGGTTTCTAAAATCGATGCCATACCTGTACTCTATTGTTCAAAAGGATGGCATATGTGGTGTTTCCTGCTGTTGTTTCTGTTGAGGGTCCAGGACCCTGTTATAAAAAGGCTGAAGGAGAACGAAGTGTACTGGTTGTCCAAGCATCTTTTTCCATCTACCGGTTCCTAAAAATTATCTCCAGGTTCCTAAAATGGATGCCATACCTGTACTCTATTGTGCAAAAGGATGGCATATGTGGTGTTTCATGCTGTTGTTTCTGTTGAGGGTCCTGGACCCTCTTATAAAAAGGCTGAAGGAGAACGACCTGTACTGGGTGTCCAAGCATGGTTTTTTGTTCAATTTCCTGGTTCCTAAAAATTATCTCCGGGTTTCTAAAATCGATGCCATACCTGTAATCTATTGTTCAAAAGGATGGCATATGTGGTATTTCCTGCTGTTGTTTCTGTTGAGGGTCCGGGACCCTCTTATAAAAAGGCTGAAGGAGAACGAAGTGTACTGGTTGTCCAAGCATCTTTTTCCATCTCCCGGTTCCTAAAAATTATCTCCGGGTTTCTAAAATGGATGCCATACCTGTACTCTATTATTCAAAAGGATGGCATATGTGATGTTTCCTGCTGTTGTTTCTGTTGAGGGTCCTGGACCCTCGTCTAAAAAGGCTGAAGGAGAACAAAGTGTACTGGTTGTCCAAGCAACTTTTTCCATCTCCCGGTTGCTAAAAATTATCTCTGGGTTTCTAAAATCGATGCCATACCTGTACTGGGTTGTTCAAAAGGATGGCATATGTGGTGTTTCATGCTGTTGTGCCTGTTGAGGGTCCTGGACCCTCGTCTAAAAAGGCTGAAGGAGAACGAAGTGTACTGGTTGTCCAAGCATCTTTTTCCATCTCCCGGTTCCTAAAAATTATCTCCGGGTTTCTAAAATCGATGCCATACATGTACTGGATTATTCAAAAGGATGGCATATGTGGTGTTTCCTGCTGTTGTTTCTGTTGAGGGTCCGGGACCCTCGTATAAAAAGGCTGAAGGAGAACGAAGTGTACTGGGTGTCCAATCATGTTTTTTTTTTCAATTTCCCGGTTCCTAAAAATTATCTCCGGGTTTCTAAAATCGATGCCATACCTGTACTGGATTATTCAAAAGGATGGCAAATGTGGTGTTTCCTGCTGTTGTTTCTGTTGAGGGTCCGGGACCCTCGTATAAAAAGACTGAAGGAGAACGAAGTGTACTGAGTGTCCAATCATTTTTTTGGTTCAATTTCCTGTTTCCTAAAAATTATCTTGGGGTTTCTAAAATCAATGCCATACCTGTACTGGATTGTTCAAAAGGATGGCATATGTGGTGTTTCATGCTGTTGTACCTGTTGAGGGTCCTGGACCCTCGTCTAAAAAGGCTGAAGGAGAACAAAGTGTACAGGTTGTCCAAGCATCTTTTTCCATCTCCCGGTGCCTAAAAATGATCTCCAGGTTTCTAAAACCAATGCCATACCTGTACTGGATTATTCAAACAAATGGCAAATGTGGTGTTTCCTACTGTTGTTTCTGTTGAGGGTCCGGGACCCTCGTATAAAAAGGCTGAAGGAGAACGAAGTGTACTGGGTGTCCAATCAATTTTTTTGTTCAATTTCCCGGTTCCTAAAAATTATCTCCGGGTTTCTAAAATGGATGCCATACCTGTACTGGATTATTCAAACGGATGGCAAATGTGGTGTTTCCTGCTGTTGTTTCTGTTGAGGGTCCGGGACCCTCGTATAAAAAGGCTGAAGGAGAACGAAGTGTACTGGGTGTCCAATCAATTTTTTTGTTCAATTTCCCGGTTCCTAAAAATTATCTCCAGGTTTCTAAAATCAATGCCATACCTGTACTGGATTATTCAAACGGATGGCAAATGTGGTGTTTCCTGCTGTTGTTTCTGTTGAGGGTCCGGGACCCTCGTATAAAAAGGCTGAAGGAGAACAAAGTGTACTGGGTGTCCAATCAATTTTTTTTTTCAATTTCCCGGTTCCTAAAAATTATCTCTGGATTTCTAAAATCGATGCAATACCTGTACTGGATTATTCAAAAGGATTGCATATGTGGTGTTTCCTGCTGTTGTTTCTGTTGAGGGTCCGGGACCCTCGTATAAAAAGGCTGAAGGAGAACGAAGTGTACTGGGTGTCCAATCAATTTTTTTGTTCAATTTCCCGGTTCCTAAAAATTATCTCCGGGTTTCTAAAATGGATGCCATACCTGTACTCTATTGTGCAAAAGGATGGCATATGTGCTGTTTCCTGCTGTTGTTTCTGTTGAGGCTCCTGGACCCTCATCTAAAAAGGCTGAAGGAGAACGACATGTACTGGGTGTACTGTTCAAGCATCTTTTCCATCTCCCGGTTCCTAAAAATTATCTCCGGGTTCCTAAAATCGATGCCATACCTGTACTGGATTATTTAAAAGGATGGCATATGTGGTGTTTCATGCTGTTGTTTCTGTTGACGGTCCGGGACACTCGTATAGAAAGGCTGAAGGAGAACAACCTGTACTGGGGGTCCAAGCATCTTTTTACATCTCCCGGATGTAGCGTTACTCCACTAGGGGGTCTCCCTTCCTCTGTCCAAACCCAGGGGTGGCCACCGTATAGTGGGACCAGAGATATAGTTGCTGAGACCAGGGTCAAGCCAGCGGGTGTATCTCCTGCAGCTGGGCTGGTCTCAGTGGACTCACAGTCAGGTAGCATCCTCTCTGCACTGCAGCTCTTTCTTGGCAGGTATCATCCCCTCTGCCTGTCTGCTTCTAGGCAGGAATAAATCCACCTTCCAGGCTTCTTCTTGGCAGGAATTGATACCTCTGCCTCCAAATAGTGGGACCAGGGCTATCGTGGCTGAGACCGGGGTCAAGCCAGTGGCTGTATCTCCCCGAGCTGGGATGGTCTCAGTGGGCTCCCAGGCAGGTAGCGTCCCCTCTGCCTGTCTGCTTCTAGGCAGGAATAGATCCCTCTGCCTCAGTGCACACTTCCAGCAGGTATCATGCCCTCTGGTTTCTTATAGGCATGAATCGATCCCTCTGCCTTGCTGCTCCTTTCAGGCAGGCCAGCTCTTTGCATACAGGCCCACAGACTCTGTAAAAGATCCCTCTTTTAGGGAGAGGTGCAGCCATAATGCAGGGTCAGAACCTCTGCAACTGGTATACTTGATTGTGCAAAAGGAAGTAACCTTACCATGGTTCCCTGACCGCACGTCTTGTTGTTATATTTGGTGAGGGTAATCAGGCAGGCCGTATAGACCTCCCCCGATAGGGGGAGTAAAAGGGATTAAAGTGCTAAGAATAGTACAACTTAACACAACCTAGTTACCATGGGTCCCAGACCGCATGTCTTGTTGTTATATTTGGTGAGGGTAATCAGGCAGGCCGTATAGACCTCCCCTGATAGAGGGAGTAAAAGGGATTAGAGTGCTAAGAATAGTACTAATATAAACACAACCTAGTTACCATGGGTCCCAGACCGCATGTCTTGTTGTTATATTTGGTGAGGGTAATCAGGCAGGCCGCATAGACCTCCCCTGATAGGGGGAGTTACAGGGATTAAAGTGCTAAGAATAGTACTACTAAACACAACCTAGTTACCATGGGTCCCAGACCGCATGTCTTGTTGTTAGATTTTGTCAGGGTAATCAAGCAGGCCATATAGACCTCCCCGATAGGGGGAGTAACAGGGATTAAAGTGCTAAGAATAGTACTACTTAACACAACCTAGTTACCATGGGTCCCAGACCGCATGTCTTATTATTATATTTTGTCAGGGTAATCATGCAGGCCATATAGACCTACCCCGATAGGGGGAGTAACAGGGATTAAAGGGTTAGAAATATTTACTTTTGTAATGTAATACAGAATACATAATCACTTAGTTATGGTGTCCTAGATTAAAAACTACTGATTCTTACCTTAAACAAAGCTTTAATGTGTAAAAAAATATATATTTTATTTTCCCCTGTAACAGACGTAACGACCGCCCATAAATGTAGGCTGAAGTTGCAGATAATCTGTGCCAGCTATTCCTCCAATAGCGCTGCAGCACTGATCATGAAATTTGAATATTTTAATGAGCTGCGGTCCTCAATTTCGGCATTGTAACTTGTGTGAGTGGTCGCATGCGCAATGCACAGGGAATCTGCATACCTACAATATCACAAGCGCATATATTATGTAATAACTGAGCTGCCGTTTTGGGCCAATAATGTTTATTTCCAGTTGTCATTCTGCTCTGTGCACTCCTACGATGTGAACTGCTGCCACAGCATCTGGCCTGCCACCCATCACGTATACCGGCTCCAGAGGGAGACCGGCCCCAGCACACACACATCTGCTCCAGAGGGAGACCGGCCCCAGCACACACACATGTGATCCAGAGGGAGACCGGACCCAGCACTCATACATCTGCTCCAGAGGGAGACCGGCCCAAGCACACACACATGTGCTCCAGAGGGAGACCGGTCCCAGCACACACACATGTGCTCCAGTGGGAGACCGGCCCCAGCACACACACACATATGCTCCAGAGGGAGACCGGCCCCAGCACACACACATATGCTCCAGTGGGAGACCGGCCCCAGCACACACACATCAGCTCCAGAGGGAGACCGGCCCCAGCACACACACATCTGCTCCAGAGGGAGACCGGCCCCAGCACACACACCCCTGGTCTGGCCTGGTGTCTATCACCCATACCTGCTCAATGCTCCACTCCACTGGTACCACTGAGTCTGTCACGCAAAATCTAACAGAACACTGGCCCTACTAAGAACAGCTGGGCCTGCAGTGCCACTGACAACATCCCTCCGTCTTCATCGCTCTGATGCTCCACGCCCACTCCTTTATCACGCATCTGGCGAGGTGTTGATGACCCGTGCGGCTGAAGCTACAGAACTAGAAGGCAAGTAACATACAAGTGCGCATGCGTTGCAAGAAGGTGCTTCAAATGAGCATGCGTGACGCCATATTAGTTCTACCTAGGTAGAAATCGTCAATTCGGCTGCATAATGATGCAAAAGAAGGGTTTGGCAGCATTTAAATTTCATCTAGCAAATTGCACGTAAATGCTAAAAAATGGCTTATAGGTATTATTTGCGGATTTTAATAACTGAATATGAAGTTTTAAAAAATGCTAAAAAAAATTTTGGGTTTACTATCCCTTTAAAGTGCTAAGAATACTACTACTTAACACAACCTAGTTACCATGGGTCCCAGACCGCATGTCTTATTATTATATTTTGTCAGGGTAATCATGCAGGCCATATAGACCTCCCCCGATAGGGGGAGTAACAGGGATTAAAGTGCTAAGAATAGTACTACTTAACACAACCTAGTTACCATAGGTCCCAGACCGCATGTCTTATTATTATATTTTGTCAGGGTAATCATGCAGGCTATATAGACCTCCCCCGGTAGGGGGAGTAACAGGGATTAAAGTGCTAAGAATAGTTCTACTTAAAACACAACCTAGTTACCATGGGTCCCAGACCGCATGTCTTATTATTATATTTTGTCAGGGTAATCATGCAGGCCATATAGACCTCCCCCGATAGGGTGAGTAACAGGTATTAAACTAATAAGAACAGTACTACTTAACACAACCTAGTTACCATGGGTCCCAGACCGCATGTCTTGTGGTTATATTTGGTGAGGGTAATCAGGCAGGCCGTATAGACCTCCCCCGATAGGGGGAGTTACAGGGATTAAAGTGCTAAGAATAGTACTCCGAAACACAACCTAGTTACCATGGGTCCCAGACCGCATGTCTTGTTGTTATATTTTGTCAGGGTAATCATGCAGGCCATATAGACCTCCCCCGATAGGGGGAGTAACAGGGATTAAAGTGCTAAGAATAGTACTACTTAACACAACCTAGTTACCATGGGTCCCAGACCGCATGTCTTATTATTATATTTTGTCAGGGTAATCATGCAGGCCATATAGACCTCCCCCGATAGGGGGAGTCACAGGGATTAAAGGGTTAGAAATATTTACTTTTGTAATGTAATACAGAATACATAATCACTTAGTTATGGTGTCCTAGATTAAAAACTACTGATTCTTACCTTAAACAAAGCTTTAATGTGTAAAAAAATATATATTTTATTTTCCCCTGTAACAGACGTAACGACCGCCCATAAATGTAGGCTGGAGTTGCAGATAATCTGTGCCAGCTATTCCTCCAATAGCGCTGCAGCACTGATCATGAAATTTGAATATTTTAATGAGCTGCGGTCCTCAATTTCGGCATTGTAACTTGTGTGAGTGGTCGCATGCGCAATGCACAGGGAATCTGCATACCTACAATATCACAAGCGCATATATTATGTAATAACTGAGCTGCCGTTTTGGGCCAATAATGTTTATTTCCAGTTGTCATTCTGCTCTGTGCACTCCTACGATGTGAACTGCTGCCACAGCATCTGGCCTGCCACCCATCACGTATACCGGCTCCAGAGGGAGACCGGCCCCAGCACACACACATCTGCTCCAGAGGGAGACCGGCCCCAGCACACACACATGTGATCCAGAGGGAGACCGGACCCAGCACTCATACATCTGCTCCAGAGGGAGACCGGCCCAAGCACACACACATGTGCTCCAGAGGGAGACCGGTCCCAGCACACACACATGTGCTCCAGTGGGAGACCGGCCCCAGCACACACACACATATGCTCCAGAGGGAGACCGGCCCCAGCACACACACATATGCTCCAGTGGGAGACCGGCCCCAGCACACACACATCAGCTCCAGAGGGAGACCGGCCCCAGCACACACACATCTGCTCCAGAGGGAGACCGGCCCCAGCACACACACCCCTGGTCTGGCCTGGTGTCTATCACCCATACCTGCTCAATGCTCCACTCCACTGGTACCACTGAGTCTGTCACGCAAAATCTAACAGAACACTGGCCCTACTAAGAACAGCTGGGCCTGCAGTGCCACTGACAACATCCCTCCGTCTTCATCGCTCTGATGCTCCACGCCCACTCCTTTATCACGCATCTGGCGAGGTGTTGATGACCCGTGCGGCTGAAGCTGCAGAACTAGAAGGCAAGTAACATACAAGTGCGCATGCGTTGCAAGAAGGTGCTTCAAATGAGCATGCGTGACGCCATATTAGTTCTACCTAGGTAGAAATCGTCAATTCGGCTGCATAATGATGCAAAAGAAGGGTTTGGCAGCATTTAAATTTCATCTAGCAAATTGCATGTAAATGCTAAAAAATGGCTTATAGGTATTATTTGCGGATTTTAATAACTGAATATGAAGTTTTAAAAAATGCTAAAAAAATTTTTGGGTTTACTATCCCTTTAAAGTGCTAAGAATACTACTACTTAACACAACCTAGTTACCATGGGTCCCAGACCGCATGTCTTATTATTATATTTTGTCAGGGTAATCATGCAGGCCATATAGACCTCCCCCGATAGGGGGAGTAACAGGGATTAAAGTGCTAAGAATAGTACTACTTAACACAACCTAGTTACCATAGGTCCCAGACTGCATGTCTTATTATTATATTTTGTCAGGGTAATCATGCAGGCTATATAGACCTCCCCCGGTAGGGGGAGTAACAGGGATTAAAGTGCTAAGAATAGTTCTACTTAAAACACAACCTAGTTACCATGGGTCCCAGACCGCATGTCTTATTATTATATTTTGTCAGGGTAATCATGCAGGCCATATAGACCTCCCCCGATAGGGTGAGTAACAGGTATTAAACTAATAAGAACAGTACTACTTAACACAACCTAGTTACCATGGGTCCCAGACCGCATGTCTTGTGGTTATATTTGGTGAGGGTAATCAGGCAGGCCGTATAGACCTCCCCCGATAGGGGGAGTTACAGGGATTAAAGTGCTAAGAATAGTACTCCGAAACACAACCTAGTTACCATGGGTCCCAGACCGCATGTCTTGTTGTTATATTTTGTCAGGGTAATCATGCAGGCCATATAGACCTCCCCCGATAGGGGGAGTAACAGGGATTAAAGTGCTAAGAATAGTACTACTTAACACAACCTAGTTACCATGGGTCCCAGACTGCATGTCTTATTATTATATTTTGTCAGGGTAATCATGCAGGCCATATAGACCTCCCCCGATAGGGGGAGTAACAGGGATTAAAGTGCTAAGAACAGTACTACTTAAAACACAACCTAGTTACCATGGGTCCCAGACCGCATGTCTTATTATTATATTTTGTCAGGGTAATCATGCAGGCCATATAGACCTCCCCCGATAGGGTGAGTAACAGGTATTAAACTAATAAGAACAGTACTACTTAACACAACCTAGTTACCATGGGTCCCAGACTGCATGTCTTGTGGTTATATTTGGTGAGGGTAATCAGGCAGGCCGTATAGACCTCCACCGATAGGGGGAGTAAAAGGGATTAAAGTGCTAAGAATAGTACTAATATAAACACAACCTAGTTACCATGGGTCCCAGACTGCATGTCTTGTGGTTATATTTGGTGAGGGTAATCAGGCAGGCCGTATAGACCTCCCCCGATAGGGGGAGTAAAAGGGATTAAAGTGCTAAGAATAGTACTAATATAAACACAGCCTAGTTACCATGGGTCCCAGACCGCATGTCTTGTTGTTATATTTGGTGAGGATAATCAGGCAGGCCGTATAGACCTCCCCCGAAAGGGGGAGTAAAAGGGATTAAAGTGCTAAGAATAGTACAACTTAACACAACCTAGTTACCATGGGTCCCAGACCGCATGTCTTGTTGTTATATTTGGTGAGGGTAATCAGGCAGGCCGTACAGACCTCCCCCGATAGGGGGAGTAAAAGGGATTAAAGTGCTAAGAATAGTACTAATATAAACACAACCTAGTTACCATGGGTCCCAGACCGCATGTCTTGTTGTTATATTTGGTTGAGGGTAATCAGGCAGGCCGTATAGACCTCCCCCGATCGGGGGAGTTACAGGGATTAAAGTGCTAAGAATAGTACTACTTAACACAACATAGTTACCATGGCTCCCAGACTGCATGTTTTATTATTATACTTTGTCAGGGTAAACATGCAGGCCATATAGACCTCCCCCGATATCGGGACTAACAGGTATTAAAGTGCTAAGAACAGTACTACTTAACACAACCTAGTTACCATGGGTCCCAGACAACATGTTTTGTTGTTATACTTTGTCAGGGTAATCATGCAGGCCATATAGACCTCCCCCGATAAGGGGAGTAAAAGGGATTAAAGTGCTAAGAATAGTACTACTAAACACAATCTAATTACCATGGGTCCCAGACCACATGTCTTGTTGTTATACTTTCTCAGGGTAATCATGCAGGCCTTATAGACCTCCCCCGATAGGGTGAGTAACAGGTATTAAACTAATAAGAACAGTACTACTTAACACAACCTAGTTACCATGGGTCCCAGACTGCATGTCTTGTGGTTATATTTGGTGAGGGTAATCAGGCAGGCCGTATAGACCTCCACCGATAGGGGGAGTAAAAGGGATTAAAGTGCTAAGAATAGTACTAATATAAACACAACCTAGTTACCATGGGTCCCAGACTGCATGTCTTGTGGTTATATTTGGTGAGGGTAATCAGGCAGGCCGTATAGACCTCCCCCGATAGGGGGAGTAAAAGGGATTAAAGTGCTAAGAATAGTACTAATATAAACACAGCCTAGTTACCATGGGTCCCAGACCGCATGTCTTGTTGTTATATTTGGTGAGGGTAATCAGGCAGGCCGTATAGACCTCCCCCGAAAGGGGGAGTAAAAGGGATTAAAGTGCTAAGAATAGTACAACTTAACACAACCTAGTTACCATGGGTCCCAGACCGCATGTCTTGTTGTTATATTTGGTGAGGGTAATCAGGCAGGCCGTACAGACCTCCCCTGATAGGGGGAGTAAAAGGGATTAAAGTGCTAAGAATAGTACTAATATAAACACAACCTAGTTACCATGGGTCCCAGACCGCATGTCTTGTTGTTATATTTGGTGAGGGTAATCAGGCAGGCCGTATAGACCTCCCCTGATCGGGGGAGTTACAGGGATTAAAGTGCTAAGAATAGTACTACTTAGCACAACATAGTTACCATGGCTCCCAGACTGCATGTTTTATTATTATACTTTGTCAGGGTAAACATGCAGGCCATATAGACCTCCCCCGATATCGGGACTAACAGGTATTAAAGTGCTAAGAACAGTACTACTTAACACAACCTAGTTACCATGGGTCCCAGACAACATGTTTTGTTGTTATACTTTGTCAGGGTAATCATGCAGGCCATATAGACCTCCCCCGATAAGGGGAGTAAAAGGGATTAAAGTGCTAAGAATAGTACTACTAAACACAATCTAATTACCATGGGTCCCAGACCACATGTCTTGTTGTTATACTTTCTCAGGGTAATCATGCAGGCCTTATAGACCTTCACAGATAGGGGGAGTAACATGGATTAAAGTTCTAAGAATAGTACTAATATAAACAAAACCTAGTTACCATGGGTCCCAGACCGCATGTCTTGCTGTTATAATTTGTCAGGGTGATCATGCAGGCCATATAGACCTCCCCCGATAGGGGGAGTTACAGGGATTAAAGTGCTAAGAATAGTACTACTTAACACAACCTAGTTACCATGGCTCCCAGAACGCATGTTTTATTATTATACTTTGTAAGGGTAATTATATATCTATCAAATCGATCTATTTATCTTCTATCGATTCTATCTAACTATCAATCTATGTATATCTATCTATCAAATCTATCTATCTTGTGGCCGGACTGATTTGAGACAGCCAGTTGTTTAGGGCCAAATTTGAAGTAGGAGGACAGACCAATCATCTTCTTCCATCTCCCTGTTCAAAAAATGCAGGTAGTAAACTGCTAAGAATAATACTACTTAACACACCACGGGTCCCAGTCCCAGACCTCATGTCTTATTGTTATACTCTGTCAGGGAAATCATATATCTATCAAATCTATCTATTTATTTATCAAATCTATCTAACTATCAATCGTATCTATCAAATGTATATTGCATCTATTGATCAATGTAATTCGTATCTATCTTCAAATGTATATTGCATCTATTGATCTATGTAATTTGTATCTATCATATGTATATTGCATCTATTGATCTATGTAATGTATGTATCTAACCATCAAATCTATCTATCTCGTGGTTGTGCAAATGGACTGTTTGCAGTTGTTTGCGGTGCGTTACACGGGGAGTTTGGTCTGTCACTGTGAAGCGGGCGTAACCCTTACACTACCTGATCGATACTACATCATACCTGATGTTTTAAAGCACGTTATTCCAAAAAATTTTAGGAATGTTAGGTGATTAAGGCACTTTATGGCTTAAAACCAGACTCTGCATCAACTATGTAATTTTCCGTGGGAGTTTTGCCATGGATCCCCATCCGGCATGCCACAGTCCAGGTGTTAGTCCCCTTGAAACAACTTTTCCATCACTATTGTGGCCAGAAAGAGTCCTTGTGGGTTTTAAAGTTCGCCTGCCTATTGAAGTCAATGGCGGTTTGCACGGTTCGCCGGTTCGCAAACAGTCACGGAAGTTCGAGTCCGCTGTTCGCGAGCCGAAATTTTAAGGTTCACAACATCACTATTTATTTCTCTTTAAAGGGATCCTAATGTCCAGCTGCTAAAAATGTAATGTAAATTGTTCCTTTATGGCTATTTTTGCAAATTAAATAGCTTTGTTAATGGAAAGCACCACCTGTAATGACATTTTTAGTACCTAAGATTTTGCAGTTGTGTATAGAGAGAGAAAGTTAATATAAGAAGGTCTATTCTTTCTGCCGATTCACTTGAACGGACATTCTCATGAGAATGAGTGGTAGTTTCAATAAACAAAAGCAGGAATTTCAAATGCAAAAATAAACCACCATAAATTTCAAATGAATTTAATACTCTGCAGTTGGTATAACAACTTATTGGAAACACATTAAGGGTAAACAAATTTTACAGTGCAGTGTCCCAATAATAGGTTGGAAGGGCTTGAAACATTGTCCCTCTGCACTTTGGACTTTCTAGTATAAACTAATAAAGATTCTTTTAAATTAAGAAAAAGTGTCTAAATCTGATTCTTTTCTTAATTATTTTTTTATAAATGATTTTTTTATAATACATCCACACAGGCAAAAAAAATAGTTCTGAGTAAAATAATCAGCAGGAAAAAAAATGTTTCATCCAAGATTCGTTTTTTGGTTTGTTTCAGCAGAATTCCAACAACATTATTTGTTTGTTAATGGAAATTAGTTTATCTCTTATTTCTTATGGAAAACAACTTCAGGGCATCGGAGGAGCAGCTGGACAGCACCTTAAAGTTAAAGTAGGAGCTAGTACTACTGCTACAAGCCAGCAGTAGCACAAACATTTGCATTAAAAAAAGAATAGCATAAAACTGTATATTTTAAGCCTTCCCTTCCCCCTCACTGAAAATAAAGATTTTTCCACTTGCATAAATCCCTTTTCTGCCTTCAGAGTACTAAAAATCCAACTACATTTGCTGCATTAATTTTGTTAAAGGGGCTCCTTATTTTGCATTTTTAAGCAAATGTGTAATGTTAGAGAGGAAATGATTGTTAAATGTATCAAATTCCATCAACATCAAATATAGAATTTCTATTATTATAAATACTGTTCAGTTTTAAAAAAGTCTAACTAAATTTAGCCCAATCAATGTTAGAATATGTTTAGCTTTTAATGTAAGACAAAAGTGTGTTTTTTAAAAAAAATAATATAAATAATAAATCAAATGTTTATGCAAATCCTGAAAATACTTTTTTTGTGTAGAATGGATATATTTATTATAAGACATTTTTATCTTGGACATGAAAAATATGTCACTGTTGTCTGAAAATGATAAATGATTTCATGAAGTAAGTCCCTTTTTCCATTTAAACATTACAATTACTTTATTGGAAAACTAGTCAGATTTCTTATGCCTATAAAAGCACCTAATTTCTTCCTGCATGAGTGAACCTATTTAACCCATTAGTGAACCAGAACTATATTGCTATATTGCGTCTGATTGCTCAAGAGTAATAATAAGTAGAGTTTAACTAGATATTGTAGTTTTCTGTAGAAGAGATTTATCAATTAGTTTATAATGAATACAACTGACTGAGTAATTATTGTTTATTTAAATAAATTGCCTTCTTTTTTTCCCACTGGGCTATAGATAAATAAGAGTACATGAAGATTTGTTATATAAATAAAAATAAAAAGTATACACACACATATATATATATATATATATAGTGTACAGACTGCATTACCTAGATTTTTAGTCAAACTTCAGTGATTCTTTATTCTGGAAACAAATTTCAAGAGGAGCACGCCACAGCGTAAAATAAAACTTAACCTGGTAAAAACTCTCCTTTTGGTTAAAAACAACGCCTTTACAATTCTGTGTCTCAATTCTTAACACACTTTTTTTCTGGAAGCCAGATGGATTTTCAAATTAAACACCTTACTTTCGCATGGACTTAATATGGTCATTGATTGGCATTGCTACTTGTGAGCAACATATACTTACCATCTGTGGACTACTCTTGAGTCGATACCTCCATTCTCACATGAATGAGCAGGTTATATTGCTCATGTTGTGGGATGGGGGAGACTAGGGGTAGCACCCGATGGGTTGAAAGCTGGTTGGCTGTTGCCTTAAGAGGCCACACTTGTCTGTTAGCTCACCGATTCATCCAAATATTTGAATGTACGGTACGATATACAGAGGTGTCCTCAAAAACATAAGGAAATGTGAAGTCTACGACATATCATTGCTATACCAAGGATTAATATTTTAAAAAGTATGATACTTTCATTCATCAATTCATATTAAATTCTCTATTCTTAAGATAAAATACCTGTAAAAATGTTTAAATCTTCCTCCGCCCGTCTATTTACTTGAATTTTTTTTGGTCACATTTATTTATCTTACAATCAAAATACGGACCAGCTGGCATCTTTTGAAAAAACGCTGCCTGTAGATTGACGTAGGGAACAGGTGGGGCCGGCTTCTATGTGACTAACTGAAGCAAGCAGGAATGGGGCGTAGTAAACATCGGCAACACGGTGTGAGTAATATAAGATTTTTAAAACCAACGATTGCTTTTTATACACAAAAATTAGCGATCCACCTTATATTAGCTTTAGGAATAAGATTAATTAATTATTTTGTTGAAAATTTATCATCATTTTAACTAGTAGATCTTAATGTTCCTGATTGTCCCTTACAAGTGTGGTTCAATGATCACAACACCTGTGAGACCCACACAATATTCACAGGCAAGTATATAGAGACAAAACAGTTCTTAAAGGGACATTAAACACTTTGAGATGATAGTATAAAATGATAAATTATATATATATATATATATATATATATATATATATATATATATATATATACTGTATATATACATAAAACTCTACAATATATTTCATTATTTACATTATTTATCTTGTCCCCTTTTCCTGTAATTCTGAAATTGTGAGATTTTCAGATGCTGTTAGAAATGGAAGTGCATAACACTGTTATATTCCACACAGCCATTGGCTGCAAGCTCTAGAGACCTATTTATAACTGCCCCTAATTGGCCACAGCAGAGAAGGTAACCTAAGTTACAAAATGGCAGCTCCCATTGTTTTATAGACACATAGAGTGTGAGCTCAATCCTATTGGCTGATTGGATCAGCCAATAGGATGAAAGCTCAATCCTATTGGCTGATTGCAACAGCCAATAGGATTTTTTCCACCTTAATTCCGATTGGCTGATAGAATTCTATCAGCCAATTGGAATGTATGGGACGTCATCTTGGATGACATAATTTAAAGGGAAACTTCATTCTTCAGAAGACGTCGTAAGAAGAGGATGCTCCGTGCGGATGTCTTGAAGATGGAGCCGCTCCATGACGGATGGATGAAGATAGAAGATGCCGTCTGGATGAAGACTTCTGCCGGCTTGGATGAAGACTTCGGCCCGCTTGGATGAAGGCTTCTGCCGGCTTCGCTGAGGACTTCTGCCGCTTCGTTGAGGATGGATGTCGCGTCTTCAAAAACTGTAAGTGGATCTTCGGGGGTTAGTGTTAGTTTTTTTTAAGGGTTTATTGGGTGGGTTTTAATTTTAGGTTAGGGACTTTGGGCGGAAAAAGAGCTAAATGCCCTTTTAAGGGCAATGCCCATCCAAATGCCATTTTCAGTAAAAGAGCTGATTTCTTTGGGGCAATGCCCTGCAAAAGGCCCTTTTAAGGTCCATTGGTAGTTTATTGTAGGCTAGGTTTTTTTTATTTTGGGGGGGCTTTTTATTTTCTTAGGGCTATTAGATTAGGTGCAATTAGTTTAAAAATTTGATAATTTATTTTTTATTTTTTGTAACTTAGTGTTTTTTATTTTTTGTAACTTAGTTGTTATTTTTTGGTAACTTAGTAATTTTTAATAGTAGATTTAAATAATTTGAGTAGGGTTAGGTTTTTAAATAAATAACATAGTTAATTTAATTTTAGTATAAAATTTAGGGTAGGTTAATTAATAGTTTAATATAGTTTAATGTAATTGTAGGATAATAGTTAGGGTAGGTTAATTAGTAGTTTAATATAGTTTATTTTAATTCTAAAGGTAAGTTTAAATTTATTATAAGATAGGGATGAGTTAATATTTAATGTAAAGTTAGCGGGTTGTTAGGTTAAGGGGTTAATAGCTTAATTTAGTTTAAGGCGATGTGGGGGGCTTGTGGTTTAGGGGTTAATAGGTTTAGTAAGTGGTAGTGATGTGGGAGGCCAGGGGTTTAGGGGTTAATACATTTATTTAGTTGCGGAGGGGTCCGGGAGCTGTGGGATAGGGGTTAATACATTTATTAGAGTTGCGGTGGGCCCCGGGAGCGGTAGGATAGGGGTTAATAACTTTATTAGAGTTGCGGTGGGCTCTGGGAGCGGCGGGATAGGGGTTAAACATTTTAGTATAGTGGCAGTGTTTAGTGACAGGGTATAAATAAAGTTGGGAAAAAGCCGAATAGCAGCGAAATCGATGACTGTTAGTTAACAATAGTCCGCTTCTCATCGCCCCGTACTTGGTGTGCGGCTTTTTGACAGCTTTTTTGATAAATATGGAAAGCGTATTCAGGTTCGTGGCCGCAATGTTAGGCGATGTTAGGCGAGCGTATTGGTGCCGGCGAATGCAGCACAGTTGACGGCTTGATAAATAGGCCTCAAAAACTTTACACTTATACTGTATGTTGTCAATATTTAAACAGCTAATGAAACTTTAAAAAATATACTTACATGTTATTCTCAGTTTAATCTTTTCTAGCATATATTTAAGGTCAGATTACAAGTAGAATGCTAATTTATTGTGCACCCACAAATTTTCCGGTTTTGAGGTCGTGTAATAAATAACCAGCCATTGCAAGTGGCTGGTTATTGCTACTGCAATAACCAGCGCAAATGCATTTTACTCTTGTCCCGTTAGCGTGACTAAAAAAAATAGTTGCACTAAACACAACACAAATTCTTTGAAAATTACAGTAACATTAATATAAGCACTATCTGATAAAAATGAGTCTTATAAATATTAAAAAAAAAAGTTGTAAGGGCTCAAAGCATCCCTATTCCAAAAAATAACACACCAAAAGACTACTCCCCCAACTCTAGCTCCTACGTGATCAACTCCAGTGGTGCTCATCTTCTTTCTTCATGATGGTGGTCCCCCGGGGCGGTCCTCTTCATCTTCATTGCTGTGGTTAATATACAAGCAGGTACAAATTCCGAAATCCAAACAATCTAAAAACCAAACTGTCACAGATACCAGACAGCTAAGGCTACCCCCCACCCCCCTATGACCTCACCCCTGTTGTTTCTCAGTGGTTTTGGGCTCCTCAGAGCAACTACAATCTCTGGAAGCTTTTGTTTGCATGGTTTTGTGTTCCAAACTTGTTTAGAGAAGAGCTGGTCTATGACCTGGAAAACCCTCTTAGGCTGGCTGGGCTCCTGGAACTCCTGGTCGGCCACCTCACAATAGACACCCGCCTAACTCCTCTCAGGCTGTACGGGCTCCTGGAACTCCCGGTCGGCCACAGGACACCCGCTAACTTTACCCCTGGTTGCTCCAGCAACCATGTGCCACAGAGCTCCGCTCTTTTCGGGATTAGTAGCCCCTAGGGAGGACAAGAGGTGGGGGAATTACCATAGGGGAGCTGCTTTGGGAACCGGGGGTTTTGGACTCCCCTACCCCCATAAATTCAACAGGCTGTATCTCCGGTCCCCAATAACAAATCACGCCGTTTTTTTTGGACTGCAGCATCTGGGGACCGAGAGCTTTCAAAGTGCCGCCGCTCCCCCGGGATCACCCCAAAACCGTCACCACTGTGTCCTGGGATTCTGTAAGACTTTGGTTGCTATGGAGGTGCCGGTCAGTCTGGAGGGGCGGGAGTGGTGTGAAAACTGTGGCATTGTCTCCCTGTTTTATCAAGATGTGTGTGTGTATAAAAGATGTGTGTTTGTCCCAATAAACTCAGTTCTATTTTCACCTGAATGCTAGTCTGTCTAGTTATTTGGGTGGGCTCCTGCTAGAATCACTTTCCTGAGCTACATAGCAGCCTGTTCCAGGCAGAGGAAGGACTCTCTGGCAGAGCTACCTAGTCTGGGTAGCTGGAGTCTGCCACAGGGTGGGACCCTGAGTACTGGTGCTGTCGGGCATCAGAGGTGGCTACAGGCTGTGGTCACTTGCCAGCTACATAGCTGCAGTTGGCAGGGGGGAAGCAGGACCCGTTTGGTGGAGCTACCCATTCAGGGTAGCCGGGGTATCCATCACACAAACTTTTTCGCTAATTTTTTTTTAAAAATAAAATGATCAAAGAATACTATTTCCTTGCCTGTATGTCTCAAAAGTATTAAAAAACTATACAAACTACCTTTAGTTACATGTATAAGCTGTATTATGAAATTAAAATATTGCCAAAATGATATAAGATATTGTTGTTTACACTTGTTTCCATGCCCTCTACAAACTTTCCCATTTTAAAGATGCAATTATTCCAAAATCCAAACTATTCCAAAATCCAAACCTTTTCGGGTTTACATCTATTATCTAATTTGATTTTTAATGCTAAATAAGGAATGGGTGACCTGATAAGAAGAGTTGTTTAACCCTCAATACACTAGACTTGCTATACAATTAGTTTCTTGGCTGGAGAGAAAGTGATATAAAGTCTAGTCTCTTCATGCTCTTGTCACAGCATGAAGATATGATGGCTTAATAGCAGCTACCCTTCTCCTACCAGTCAAGATTGTTATTTCTCCTCTTTATTTACAATACACCTCCTCTACATGACATGTATTAGCACTCTGGTTTGGCTCTTCCAATTGTTTTTTTCTACCTGCTGTTTCTGGAATATATATATGTATTTTGTTTAAAAGCTGCCATGTCCCAGCACCTTAAAAAGAAACAAAATCTACTGCCACTCCTTAATGTACACTGATGGATCACTTTCAAAATCTTTCTACTGAAGCATGAGTGCTGTATGAGGGTGAGTTTTCAGACTCTGCAAGATCAATGGAGGTCTTAGACCCTTTTCTGATACTCGGCTTTTCTAAGTCTGCTGTACAAAATGACTGCTCTAACAATGTGAATGACAAATCAGGGCCCTGCTAGACAGCCACTAAAATTCAGTCAGAAGGAGAATTGTGCTGAATTAAAATATTACTGCTTCTGCTGGAGATTATACTGATGATCAGGAAAGAAATCATACTGATGTTCTGGAAAAAAAATTGTCAGGGTTTCACCCTGATTTTATTTGTCAATTTTCTGCTTATTATCTTAGCTGCCATTCTGACTCACCCGTCTCTCTCTCTTCGCCTGCTGCAGAGTATGTAACGCTGCTTACTACACCCAGGCTCCCTCTTATGGACAATACGTTCACTTATATACAGTGAAATTATTGGTTCCATATATTTCTTTCTTACAGTCAAATGATCTCCCTCAGAGACTGCACCTTGTTTGTCTATTTTTTACATTACACCCTATGTGTTTCCAGAAGAGTAATTTTAGATGGTTATTGGTCTGGGAACCTAGATAGAGGGGAGTATGCAGATGATTAGGCAGTTGCAGTTTCCCTACAGATGCTTGCTGACATGCCCCCATTTTAAAAAAAAAAATCATGTTGGGTGAACACTTGGAAGACGAGTGGTGAGTGTCGAGCTAGACTAGGAAGAAAGGAGAAAGGTGATTGTGCTCAACAGATCTACTATTTATTGTGTTATGTTATATAAGCTCTAATATAAGACTCTAGCTAGATAGCATTTGGTCCCATATAAACTTAATGTTAGGTGTAACTTAATGTTAGGTGTAAATTCCACAGGGGGGGTGTCAGTGCAGGCCAAAGCCTTGGGCCTACGGTACCACGAGAAGCAGATGCAAATTTATCTGATAAGGAGCTCCTAGAACAGATTCAGACCACGCAGCTATATGATCTAAAGCTATTCATCTTTATTGAACAGTGCAAGCATTTCTTATAGACTTCAGTAACAGCATATAGGGTTAAGGGCATGACACGTTTGGACCGCGTCATTTTACACAGTTATACAGAATTAAACACAGTGTGATTCTGGAAATTTACTAGCTCATAAACAATATTCTATAGTCATAATAAGCTAACATCTGCGAAGACAACAAGGTCGCTGGACCATCTTATTGATATAATATTCTTCTGGGCGTACAGCCAGGAAATTTCTACAAGGCCGAACAGCTAAGGAAAGTACCATAACAAGCACATAGTTCCCACTACATAATAACCCATTATAATAAAGTCTAATTATTACAAAATGGATGCTAATCATCACAAGATGGCTGCGAGGAACAAGATGGCTGCAGTCAGGTTCACATTACCCCTAACACTTAATAAGATATTCCCTGGCAGTTTGTCTTGGGGAAGTTCTAGATCTATTGGCACAGCTTCTCATGCTTGTTGGGTGTGTCCATGTATTAAATCATTATAGATTTTTTTTGTTGTTGTTAAGTTTGGACTTTTCATCATGACTCACAGTGTATTTTCAAGCTGCAGATATTTTTTATATGCATATTGGCAGTTTTTAGATTTTATCTAGGAACTGACTGAAGAGTAATGGGTAATAGGCATTATTGATTACATTAGCTATATGTTTTCTATGGCTGATCTTCACAATAATGTTTGTGAACAATGCATTGCTATTGAATCCCATAGGCAGAGAAACCTGTGAGTTGTTATGATATAATTAATGACTTCATAAGAGGGGTGAGCTGAGTCTGCAAGGGAGATTTTAGAAAGACTGGCGTTCCACCTCCTACTATACTTTTTCCTTTTTTTGTGACATAGACAAGTATTATTCTGAAACACATACAGTACTTTTTCCTCCTTTATGTTAATGCTACTTGTTTACGTTTATTTATCTATTATGACCTGATCAGCTGTTTAATTTGTCTTTTCTACTTTATTCGATAGAGATCTTGTATGCCAATGCTGACTAAATGGTATTTAACTACAATTTGGGAGTGGAACTGCACTTTATTTCCGTGGCTCTGTTTAAGAGGTCTGATGTTACCATCCTTTATGAAAATTTATAAAAAGTTATATTAAAATAACAATCTCAATGGTCGAGTTTGAACGTTTTAAGATCAGTGCAGGAAATGATTTTCTATAGGAAGAAAGTAAGCATAACTGATATCACCTTCTATAACAATGATAAAACAAGGTTTGTCTTTGCTAAAAATTATTCCTACTGCTGTAAGCAGATGGCAACACATTGTTCTTAATATTGTAAATGTCGATTATTTAGAATACGATTTTGGTTCATTCATAATCACAACAACAAGATTTTCTATAGAAATTTTGTTTAAAAAAGACGTGTCATAAATTACAAACACAAAAATGTGCCACTTCTAGATGTTGTGGTCATGATTTTAGTTATCTCGCTTTTCCTATAAATCCATTTAGCTGTATGAGATATTAAATATATGGCTGTTAAAGTGATGATAAATTTGAATGTTCTACTAATCAGCGATCAAATGATTTTAGTTAATAAGTATGAGGTTCATTCATCAACTTACATATTTTATGCCTGGATCATTTTAAAATTGCTGAATAACTTCCAAAATATATCCTCGCTCCAGCAGCCCTTCCTCAAACATTTTTTTTTATGATGATGATTTTTGATTGACCAATAAAAGTTGATTAATACAAGAAGAAAAAAAACTTGGGTCCGAGCTGCACATGCGCCAATCTCTGGAAAGATTGACTGCTTCGTGCGCGTGCACTGCACATACATGCGCATTGTAAATCAAAAGGAATTCCCAGCCACCACGTCATCATTGACAGAGCTTCATTCCAAAACTGCAGAGAATAAAGTTACCACAGTGCTCCTTACAAATAAAAAAAGGTATTTTATTTTGGACATCGCAATAAAAAAAATAAAAAATAACATATTATTTTAGGTATGTCTTAATACGAAGCACAGATTTTTAAAATAGCGCAAGATAATAAAATTACGTGTTTAACCCCTTAAGGACATGGCCATTTTTCAATTTCGTTCCCTTAAGGACGAGGGCTATTTTTACATTTCTGCGGTGTTTGTGTTTAGCTGTAATTTTCCTCTTACTCATTTACTGTACCCACACATATTATATACCGTTTTTCTTGCCATTAAATGGACTTTCTCCAACATTGGTGTGTCCGGTCCACGGCGTCATCCTTACTTGTGGGATATTCTCTTCCCCAACAGGAAATGGCAAAGAGTCCCAGCAAAGCTGGTCACATGATCCCTCCTAGGCTCCGCCCACCCCAGTCATTCTCTTTGCCGTTGCACAGGCAACATCTCCACGGAGATGGTTAAGAGTTTTTTGGTGTTTAAATGTAGTTTTATTCTTCTATCAAGTGTTTGTTATTTTAAAATAGTGCTGGTATGTACTATTTACTCTGAAACAGAAAAGGATGAAGATTTCTGTTTGTAAGAGGAAGATGATTTTAGCAGACAGTAATTAAAATCGATTGCTGTTTCCACACAGGACTGTTGAGATGAAGTAACTTCAGTTGGGGGAAACAGTTAGCAGTCTTTTCTGCTTAAGGTATGACTAGCCATATTTCTAACAAGACCATGTAATGCTGGAAGGCTGTCATTTCCCCTCATGGGGACCGGTAAGCCATTTTCTTAGTTAAACATAAAAGAATAAAGGGCTTCAAAAAGGGCTTAAAAACTGGTAGACATTTTTCTGGGCTAAAACAATTGCTTTACTAGGCATATTATGCAGATTCTAACTAATTATTGGTATTATAATCTTGGGGAACGTTTAGAAAAACGGCAGGCACTGTGTTGGACACCTTTTTCAGATGGGGGCCTTTCTAGTTATAGACAGAGCCTCATTCTGGGACTGTATAGGGGTTAAATGTAAAAACGGCTCCGGTTCCGTTAATTTAAGGGTTAAAGCTCTGAAATTTGGTGTGCAATACTTTTAATGCTTTAAGACACTGTGGTGAAATTTTGGTGTTTTCAGTTTGAAATTTAAAGTGACAGTAACGGTTTTATTTTAAAACGTTTTTTGTGCTTTGTTGACAAGTTTAAGCCTGTTTAACATGTCTGTACCATCAGATAAGCTATGTTCTATATGTATGAAAGCCAATGTGTCTCCCCATTTAAATTTATGTGATAATTGTGCCATAGTGTCCAAACAAAGTAAGGACAGTAATGCAACAGATAATGATATTGCCCAAGATGATTCCTCAAATGAGGGGAGTAAACATGATACTACATCATCCCCTACTGTGTCTACACCAGTTATGCCCACACAGGAGGCCCCTAGTACATCTAGTGCGCAAATACTTATTACCATGCAACAATTAACGGCTGTAATGGATAACTCCATAGCAAATCTTTTATCCAAAATGCCTACTTATCAGAGAAAGCGCGATTGCTCTGTTTTAAACACTGAAGAGCAAGAGGACGCTGATGATAACTGTTCTGACATACCCTCACACCAATCTCAAGGGGCCATGAGGGAGGTTTTGTCTGATGGAGAAATTTCAGATTCAGGAAAAATTTCTCATCAAGCTGAACCTGATGTTGTGACATTTAAATTTAAATTAGAACATCTCCGCGCACTGCTTAAGGAGGTGTTATCTACTCTGGATGATTGTGACAATTTGGTCATTCCAGAGAAATTATGTAAGATGGACAAGTTCCTAGAGGTTCCAGTGCCCCCCGACGCTTTTCCTATACCCAAGTGGGTGGCGGACATAGTAAATAAAGAGTGGGAAAGGCCCGGCATACCTTTTGTTCCCCCCCTATATTTAAGAAATTATTTCCTATAGTCGACCCCAGAAAGGACTTATGGCAGACAGTCCCCAAGGTCGAGGGGGCGGTTTCTACTCTAAACAAACGCACTACTATTCCTATCGAAGATAGTTGTGCTTTCAAAGATCCTATGGATAAGAAATTAGAGGGTTTGCTTAAAAAGATTTTTGTACAGCAAGGTTACCTTCTACAACCAATTTCATGCATTGTTCCTGTCACTACGGCAGCGTGTTTCTGGTTCGAGGAACTAGAAAAATCGCTCAGTAAAGAATCTTCGTATGAGGAGGTTATGGACAGAGTTCAAGCACTTAAATTGGCTAACTCTTTTGTTTTAGATGCCGCTTTGCAATTAGCTAGATTAGCAGCGAAAAATTCAGGGTTTGCTGTCGTGGCGCGCAGAGTGCTTTGGCTAAAGTCTTGGTCAGCGGATGTGTCTTCCAAGACAAAATTGCTTAACATTCCTTTCAAGGGTAAAACATTATTTGGACCTGATTTGAAAGAGATTATTTCAGACATCACTGGGGGAAAGGGCCACGCCCTCCCACAGGATAGGTCTTTTAAGGCTAATAATAAGCCTAATTTTCGTCCCTTTCGCAGAAACGGACCAGTCTCTAATTCTGTATCCTCTAAGCAAGAGGGTAATACTTCACAACCCAAACCAGCCTGGAAACCAATGCAAGGCTGGAACAAGGGTAAGCAGGCCAAGAAGCCTACCACTGCTACCAAAACAGCATGAAGGGATAGCCCCCGATCCGGGACCGGATCTAGTGGGGGGCAGACTTTCTCTCTTTGCTCAGGCTTGGGCAAGAGATGTTCAGGATTCTTGGGCGCTAGAAATAGTTTCTCAAGGTTATCTCCTGGAATTCAAGGAACTACCCCCAAGGGGAAGGTTCCACAGGTCTCAATTATCTTCAAACCAAATTGTGTAGAAGACCTGTTAAAGATGGGAGTGATACATCCAGTTCCAATAAGAGAACAAGGAATGGGATTTTATTCCAATCTGTTCATAGTTCCCAAAAAAGAGGGAACATTCAGACCAATTTTGGATCTAAAGATCCTAAACAAATTTCTCGGGGTACCATCGTTCAAAATGGAAACTATTCGAACGATCCTACCTACTATCCAGGAAAATCAATTTATGACTACCGTGGATTTTTAAGGATGCGTACCTACATATTCCTATCCACAAGGAACATCATCAGTTCCTAAGGTTCGCTTTTCTGGACAAGCATTACCAGTTTGTGGCACTTCCATTTGGATTAGCCACTGCTCCAAGGATTTTCACAAAGGTACTAGGGTCCCTTCTAGCAGTTCTAAGACCAAGGGGCATTGCAGTAGTACCTTACTTGGACGACATCCTGATTCAAGCATCGTCCCTGTCAAAAGCAAAGGCTCATACGGACATCGTCCTAGCCTTTCTCAGATCTCACGGATGGAAGATGAACAAAGAAAAAAGTTCTCTGTCCCCGTCAACAAGAGTTCCCTTCTTGGGAACAATAATAGATTCCTTAGAAATGAGGATTTTTCTGACAGAGGTCAGAAAATCAAAACTTCTAAGCTCTTGTCAAGTACTTCATTCTGTTCCTCGTCCTTCCATAGCGCAGTGCATGGAAGTAATAGGATTGATGGTTGCAACAATGGACATAGTTCCTTTTGCACGAATTCATCTAAGACCATTACAACTGTGCATGCTCAGACAGTGGAATGGGGATTATACAGACTTGTCTCCGACGATTCAAGTAGATCAAAAGACCAGAGATTCACTCCATTGGTGGCTGACCCTGGACAATCTGTCACAGGGAATGAGCTTCCGCAGACCAGAGTGGGTCATTGTCACGACCGACGCCAGCCTAGTGGGCTGGGGCGCGGTCTGGGAATCCCTGAAAGCTCAGCGTCTATGGTCTCGGGAAGAGTCTCTTCTCCCGATAAACATTCTGGAACTGAGAGCGATATTCAATGCTCTCAGAGCTTGGCCTCAACTAGCAAAGGCCAAATTCATAAGGTTTCAGTCAGACAACATGACGACCGTTGCATATATCAATCATCAGGGGGGAACAAGGACTTCCCTGGTGATGAAAGAAGTGACCAAGATAATTCAATGGGCGGAGGATCACTCCTGCCACTTGTCTGCGATCCACATCCCAGGAGTGGAAAATTGGGAAGCGGATTTTCTGAGTCATCAGACATTCCATCCGGGGGAGTGGGAACTCCATCCGGAAATCTTTGCCCAAATAACTCAATTATGGGGCATTCCAGACATGGATCTGATGGCATCTCGTCAGAACTTCAAGGTTCCTTGCTACGGGTCCAGATCCAGGGATCCCAAGGCGACCCTAGTAGATGCACTAGTAGCACCTTGGACCTTCAACCTAGCTTATGTATTCCCACCATTTCCTCTCATCCCCAGGCTGGTAGCCAGGATCAATCAGGAGAGGGCCTCGGTGATCTTGATAGCTCCTGCGTGGCCACGCAGGACTTGGTATGCAGACCTGGTGAATATGTCATCGGCTCCACCATGGAAGCTACCTTTGAGACAGGACCTTCTTGTTCAGGGTCCATTCGAACATCCAAATCTGGTTTCCCTCCAACTGACGGCTTGGAGATTGAAAGCTTGATTTTATCAAAGCGTGGGTTTTCAGATTCTATAATAGATACTCTGATTCAGGCTAGAAAGCCTGTAACTAGAAAAATTTACCATAAAATATGGAAAAAATATATCTGTTGGTGTGAATCTAAAGGATTCCCATGGAACAAGATAAAAATTCCTAAGATTCTATCCTTTCTACAAGAAGGTTTGGAGAAAGGATTATCTGCAAGTTCTCTGAAGGGACAGATCTCTGCTTTATCTGTTTTACTTCACAAAAGACTGGCAGCTGTGCCAGATGTTCAAGCATTTGTTCAGGCTCTGGTTAGGATCAAGCCTGTTTACAGACCTTTGACTCCTCCCTGGGGTCTAAATCTAGTTCTTCAGTTCTTCAAGGGGTTCCGTTTGAACCCTTACATTCCGTAGATATTAAGTTATTATCTTGGAAAGTTTTGTTTTTGGTTGCAATTTCTTCTGCTAGAAGAGTTTCAGAGTTATCTGCTCTGCAGTGTTCCATGCAGATAAGGTGGTTTTGCGTACTAAGCCTGGTTTTCTTCCGAAAGTTGTTTCCAACAAAAATATTAACCAGGAGATAGTTGTACCTTCTTTGTGTCCGAATACAGTTTCAAAGAAGGAACGTTTGTTACACAATTTGGACGTAGTCCGTGCTCTAAAATTCTATTTAGAGGCTACTAAAGATTTCAGACAAACATCTTCCTTGTTTGTTGTTTATTCTGGTAAAAGGAGAGGTCAAAAAGCGACTTCTACCTCTCTTTCCTTTTGGCTTAAAAGCATTATCCGATTGGCTTATGAGACTGCCGGACGGCAGCCTCCTGAAAGAATCACAGCTCACTCCACTAGGGCTGTGGCTTCCACATGGGCCTTTAAGAACGAGGCTTCTGTTGACCAGATATGTAAGGCAGCGACTTGGTCTTCACTGCACACTTTTGCCAAATTTTACAAATTTGATACTTTTGCTTCTTCGGAGGCTATTTTTGGGAGAAAGGTTTTGCAAGCCGTGGTGCCTTCCATTTAGGTGACCTGATTTGCTCCCTCCCTTCATCCGTGTCCTAAAGCTTTGGTATTGGTTCCCACAAGTAAGGATGACGCCGTGGACCGGACACACCAATGTTGGAGAAAACAGAATTTATGCTTACCTGATAAATTACTTTATCCAACGGTGTGTCCGGTCCACGGCCCGCCCTGGTTTTTTAATCAGGTCTGATGAATTATTTTCTCTAACTACAGTCACCACGGTATCATGTGGTTTCTCCTATATATATTTCCTCCTGTCCGTCGGTCGAATGACTGGGGTGGGCGGAGCCTAGGAGGGATCATGTGACCAGCTTTGCTGGGACTCTTTGCCATTTCCTGTTGGGGAAGAGAATATCCCACAAGTAAGGATGACGCTGTGGACCGGACACACCGTTGGAGAAAGTAATTTATCAGGTAAGCATAAATTCTGTTTTCTAAAGATACCATTATTTTCATCATATCTTATAATTTACTATAAAGATAATTATAAAATATGAGGAAAAAATGGAAAAGAACACACTTTTTCTAAATTTGACCCCCAAAATATGTTACACATCTACAACCACCAAAAAACAACCAAAATAATTAGTTCTAAATTTTGTTCTGAGTTTAGAAATACCCAATGTTCACATGTTCTTTGCTTTTTTTTCAAGTTATAGGGCAATAAATACAAGTAGCACTTTGCTATTTCCAAACCATTTTTTTTTTTTCAAAATTAGCGATAGTTACATTGGATCACTGATATCTGTCAGGAATCCCTGAATATACCTTGACATGTACAGTATATATATTTTTTTTTAGTAGACAACCCAAAGTATTGGTCTAGGCCCATTTTGGGATTTTTCATGCCACCATTTCACCGCCAAACGCGATCAAATAAAAAGAATTGTTCGGGGGCGGAGCCTGGTAGCAAAGAGAACAGAGGTGTGAGTCAGGAGCTCTCCTGATAAAACTTGCTAAAAATTGACAAATATTCAATCTTGTGACCACCTAAACTTTTCAAATGCATAGAGAGTGAAGGTAAATGCATATGCCAGCTCCTTAATGAACTGAGTATGGATTTGTGAACCCTATTTCAGGGTAATTGCGTACTGGGGCCTTCAGCAACTGTCAGGATTGCGTAGCTGAGACCTCTTCGAATACGTATGAAGTATCATATTCTTAAAATTTCTAAATGGATCCGGAGGCTGCACTGCACAAGTTTGAGGCTAAAGTCTGTGAGATTCTAGAAGAGCACTTTTCCGAGCTTAGCCAGTCATTTGCACAGCTCCTTGCACAAATTTGCACCTTACATGGCACACAAGATGGCGGCGCCGTTTCAGAACTCACGACGACAACGCACTTGACGCCCATATACACGCTGGATAAATGTGTATCCTTAGCAGCAGCTGTTACCAGGACAGGAGTGTGCGAGCATGACCCCAGATCAAATGCCGAGAGATCGCAGTACAGCACGAGAGTATCGGATCTCAGCTATAACTCACCGGACCTGGAAGAAGCTGCGGTTGGGAAACTAGATCTGCTATCTTTACATATACCGGACAGCTATGCACTTTTGGAAACAACTGAGGTCCCGGCAGGAGGGTGGGAGTACTGTTACGGCTCAGATGGTGAAAGATTGCAGAACAGCATAGGAATGCCGAATCTAAAATATACCATACCGGGCATATTTAAGGAGGCAGAGGTGAGCGTATATAAGGAGGGCCCCAGAAGAGCAATGCCACACCAGTTGATGGTCAGCATGGCTGACCTATGCTTTCCACTTTATAGATGGATGCGAACCCCAGCTAGTTTGTGCCTAACACTTAGTAAGGATGTACTGGTCTTAGCTACACAGAAACTTGTTTTTGGAAATGGCTGTGTACCTCACACCTCGAGTTACACAGAAAGAGCTGGTGTAGGCTGAAATAGCATGACATTCTGCAGGGAACCGGGGACTTACACCCAGTCTAACGAACACCGTTTGCTGCCACATCTCATATTATAGATGTTTGCCAATTATATTATTTTTATGTCAGTCTATTATGATAACTACTCTGTTTGATGTATATGATTTTGACATTTGTATTGGTAGATGTTTGTTCTAGAGGTCTACGGCGCTCCCCACCTGCATGCCACTCTTAGTAAAGTTCTGTATTTGCCTAATTTATATTAGGCTTCAGCAATCCTCAGAGCTCCGTTTTAGTTAGTTAGAATTGTTACAGCAGTTTGATGTAAAAAGACATTACAGCCACTTAACCCCATTATTTGTACAGTAGCACAGCTTATCCTATTCACATACCCTATCTAAAGCTGAGCCCAATTAGGACATTTAACATTTTGACTGGAGGTTCTACATGAGGCTAATGTAATGTAATGTTACCTCCTAAATTAAGCAGAGGAAATTAGCAGAGGAGGCTCATCGTTGACTAAACCTATATATATCTAATCCCATATTATAGTATTTTTAAGCTCACTCAGGACAGGGGGGATCATACTATTCCGCACCCCATACTATTTTACCTCATAAATTACCTAATGACTAAAAATCCAGTGC
The DNA here is from genome assembly GCF_027579735.1 of Bombina bombina. Lineage (NCBI taxonomy): Eukaryota > Metazoa > Chordata > Amphibia > Anura > Bombinatoridae > Bombina > Bombina bombina. The sequence goes on along the minus strand of NC_069500.1, from coordinate 1,345,973,725 downwards.
CTAGATTTGATTAACTAAATTTAGCTAGAGCTCTTAGCTCTGTGGTGTCCACTTCATACGTAGGCAAGGAATCCCCTCCTGAGGAAGTCTATACGGGATTACCTAGTATGACGCTTAAACTCTATGGTTGGCATCCTAATCCGGAAATAGCTTATTATTTCGGCATGGTTTGGCTTCTGCAGTTGCCCACTCACACAGATATGGCTCAGACTATCAGCTCCGCTCTCACAGCTGGGGAGACCTCATACCTTAAATTGATAAATATGGGCATATTTTTATTATATGATGGGGCTAAAATCTGCTCCGCCGTCAATGTATCTACTAAGCTGCATGCATTGCTTGGGCCTATGTCTGGTACTTACATGTCAATATAGTCATAATGTGTTCGGGGGGACTTTTGCACAACAGGGTGCTGGGATATCCAGTTTAGGCGATATTATATCAGTCTATATCAATTGCTAAGCTAAAATACCCCTTGGTGGCCTGAGAAAGTTCTCCTATTTGTTTTTGTTAGTAATAGTAGTTTTCATTAGGCATGTATCTTCCAAAATAGCTATATCTACCTAGAAAATGTGCTGACGACAAGCTTTGTTTTTAGCAGGGGTCTAATACTCGCATAACGGAGCAAGCGGGACAAATGTGGTGTGGGTTAGCTAGAATTTCCATAGACATATTTTTAGAATGAGAACATACAAGCTAACACCCACTACTGTGGTTTTATATACAGTTATACTACTGTGTTCAGTTATATAGGTACCTGTTTCTGTTGTTTAAATCTTATGTTATTATTATCCGACATGTTATCCATTATTACTATTTCCCCTAAATATTTATATATATGATAGCAATCTAATGAATAGAACTTCTTGAAGGAGATCTGAATAATTGCTATCCAAATCAGCTTGATGGCCTGACTGTCATGTTTACATAGACATATTACGAGAATTAGAACATACAAGCTAGCACTCACTATTCTAAAGGTTAAAGAGTAATACGCTTTGGAAATCGCATCCTATGACACCTCTATCCCCATATACTTTTATTTACTATAATATCCCCAGGTTTCTGATTTATAGGGCCCTCAGCTCCTATAACATTTCTTCACCGACTGTATCTCCCCTCACCCTTTCCCGCTCTACAACTGTGAGCGGGTCATATCCACCATCCCTTAACCGTCTGTGTCCAGTGGTGACAACACTCCTGAGGGGAGATACTGAATGAATACTGCATAAATACTCCTTAGATTCTTTTCCCATAGAGCTCCAGTAGTGATACCTCAACTTAACTGAATTGGAGCCATGCCTGCCCCCTCTTGATATCCATTGCAAATCATACATAATCGCCACATAGTCTAGTTCTACATGCCACGTATCGTTTTATGATAACTAATTGACCTAGTCAATTAACATTTTTATGGTCTCCCCCCCCCCCATTGCTGTTGACCATTATTATTTTGAAAGATATTGTTAAATAGAAAAATTATCCACATAGCGGTGCTTACCTGCTGATATTTCCCCAACTTCCCTCTCACTCTATACTTTGTTCTTGGTATCAATACTCATTAATAATAAGAAGCACTCAATTCATTGACAAACTAAACTAAAAGAGAGCCAGTTTTCGGACTGGCGTTGCAGCTGCATACGCTGGTCCTCTGATGTTGATGTTGATATGTTAATAGATTTATAAGTTCTTAAGAAATTCATAATAAATTGGGTCTCCTTAGTAGCTACAATGCCCCTTCAGAATGTGTTTTAACACAATAGCCTGGAATAATAGCTACTTTCATTATGATATAAAACATAAAAGGAGGTTTTCAATTATAGTTTGACACTTATTATATGTTTCTTTCCTTTGTCATATTTTTCTTGAGATATTTATTGATATGTCATGTAACATTTATGTGTCATTTTTTTTTCTTTATGTTATTATTATAAAAAAACCTCAATAAAAAATTATTATAAAAAAAAAAAAAAAGAATTGTTCACTTTTTCACAAACTTTTTACAAACTTTAGGTTTCTCACTGAAATTATTTACAAACAGCTTTTGCAATTATGTCACAAATGGTTGTAAATGCTTCTCTGCGATCCCCTTTGTTCAGAAATAGCAGACATTTATGGCTTTGGCATTACTTTTTGGTAATTAGAGGGCTGCTAAATGCCGCTACACACCACACTTGTATTATGCCCACCAGTGAAGGGGTTAATTAGGTAGCGTGTAGGGTTAATTTTTTTAGTGTAGTGTAATAGACAACCCAAAGTATTAATATATTTCATGCCACCATTTCACCGCCAAATGCGATTAAATAAAAACTTTTTCACAAACTTTAGGTTTCTCACTGAAATTATTTACAAACAGCTTGTGCAATTATGGCACAAATGGTTGCAAATGCTTCTCTGGGATCCCCTTTGTTCAGAAATAGCAGACATATATGGCTTTAGCATTGCTTTTTGGTAATTAGAAGGCCGCTAAATGCTGCTGTGCACCAGGCTTGTATTATGCCCAGCAGTGAAGGGGTTAATTAAGTAGCTTGTAGGGAGCTTGAAGGGTTAATTTTTAGCTTTATTGTAGAGATCAGCCTCCCACCTGACACATCCCACCCCCTGATCCCTTCCAAACAGTTCTCTTCCCTCCCCCACCCCACTAATTCCCCCACCATCTTAAGTACAGGCAGAAAGTCTGCCAGTATAAAAAAAAACTTTGTGTTTGTTTTTGTTTTTTTTAAATTTTTTTAAATTTATATATTTTCTGCAGTGTAGGATCCCCCCTTACCACCCAACCTCCCTGAGCCCCCCCAAACAGCTCTCTAAACCTTCCTCCTCTCACTATTTGGTGCCATTTTGGGTACTGGAAGATGTCTGCCAGTACTCACTTTTCAAAATAATGTGCATTTTTGTAATACTTTTTTTTTTTTTTTGTTTCTGTAGTGTAGCTGCCCCCCCTCTCCCAGATCCCTTTTTTAAAAGTAATTTCCCACTCCCACCCCCACGACCCGCTCCCACCAACACCACCCGGCCGTCTCTGCATCGGTGTGCCAGAAAAGGTATTGCAGTGATGCCTCAATATCGAGGCATCATGGTAATACCTTGAGAGTGGCAATTGTTTAAGGGACATTAAACACTAAGGGCTAGATTACAAGTGGCAAGGTAATTTTTTTCCTGCAATGGCGAAAACAAGGCTAGCTTTAAGCTTTTTGCACTTGTTGGGTTGTGCTCATATTACAAGTTCCAAAAAATTTATTTTTCACTAGCGTTAACCCGAAAAGTGCAAAAATCCTTACCTGAGAAAAAAAGTGAAAAAAAACTAACATCCTACATGCGCGAACTACATTGCATTTTCGCATTCCCCATAGAAATCAATGGAGAAAAAAAAACAATCAACAACAAACACCCTACCATAAGCTTAATAACTCCTAAACCAACATTCCCCACAATGCAAATGATCTAAATAAACTATTAACTCCTAAACCGCCAACTCCCCACAACGCAAAGTAATATAATAACATATAAACCCCTAACCTAAAACCCCCAACTTAACCCAAATTAAAATACCCCTAAATTTACTAAAAAAAAAGTTCCTAACTACCTTAACCCTTTGAGTGCTATACACTTTCCCACCTGGGTGCTAAGCTTTTTAAGTTTTTTTTTAATATTTTTATTTTTAAAAATTTTAACTTTTTTCAGATCCCCAAGACTTAGGTGATTACCTTTCCAACGGTGGGTCTTCGGGGTCTGTAGCTGCTTAGATGCCTGAGATACAGGCTTCTAAGCAGCATGCCCCCTGCTCCTATACTTAACATTGTTAAGTATAAATAAAGTTGTGCGGTGCCGTCATCACGTCATTGCACGTGACGTCACCACGCATAACGTGAAGCCCCGGCGATGTCTGTCACTATGCAGGCCCGATTGCCGGGGTAGGAGCGGGTGGGAGCCCCCAGATCTCCCTCAAGTTGGGAGAGTGCTAGCGACGGCTCCGAGCTGTCGTTAGCACCAGAGTGGGAAACTCTGCGACGGCTCAGAGCCGTCGTTAGCACTCAAGAGGTTAAAAATAAAAACTTAATCTTACCTTTACAACCTAACATTATAAAATATAAACAGCTAGATTACGAGTTTTGCGTTATTGTGAAAAAGCAGAGTTATCAGGTTATAACGCTGCCTTTTCACTACTGCTGGTATTACAAGTCTTGCAGATTTAGGGGCACCGCACACTTTTTTGGCCTTACCGCAAATCAACTTATTCAAATTGCGTATAGTCTTTTTTCAATGGGACTTCCATAGCGCCGGTATTACAAGCTTGTCCTGGAAGGCCAAAAAGTGAGCGGTACACCCTATCCCGTCAAGATTCGTATCGCATTCTAAAGTCAGTAGTTATGAGTTTTACACTACAAAGCTGTAGCATAAAACTCATAACTAAAGTGCTAAAAAGTATACTAACACCCATAAACTACCTGTTAACCCCTAAACCGAGGCCCTCCTGCATCGCAAACACTAAACAAAAATTATTAACCCCTAATATGCCGCTCCCAACATTGCCACCACTAGAATAAACATATTAACCCCTAATCAGCCAATAGGATTGAGCTCACATTCTATTGGCTGATTGGAACAGCCAATAGGATTTTTTCAACCTTTATTCCGATTGGCTGATAGAATTCTATCAGCCAATCAGAATCTAAGGGACGCCATCTTGGATGACGTCATTTAAAGGAACCTTCATTGTAGAAGAAGCCATCGATTGAAGAGGATGCTCCGTGCCGGATGTCTTCAAGATGGAGCCGCTCCGTGTCGGAAGGATGAAGATAGAAGATGCCGTCTGGGTGAAGACTTCTGCCCATCTGGGGGGCCACTTCAGCCGGCTTCGTTGAGGACATCTTGCCGCTTGGATGAAGACTTCTCCCAGCTTCGTTGAGGATGGATGTCGGCTCTTCAAAACTGTAAGTGGATCTTTGGGGGTTAGTGTTAGGATTTTTTAAGGGTGTATTGGGTGGGTTTTATTTTTAGATTAGGGGTTTGGGCTGCAATAGAGCTAAATGCCCTTTTAAGGGTAATGCCCATCCAAATTCCCTTTTCAGGGCAATGGGGAGCTTAGGTTTTTTAGTTAGGGTTCTATTTGGGGGGTTGGTTGTGTGGGTGGTGGGTTTTACTGTTGGGGTGGTTGTTTGTATTTTTTTTGACAGGTAAACAAGCTGATTTCTTTTGGACAATGCCCGGCAAAAGGCCCTTTTAAGGGCTATTGGTAGTTTAGTTTAGGCTATGGTTTTTTTTATTTTGGGTAGGATTTTTTTTATTTTGATAGGGCTATTAGATTAGGTGTAATTAGTTTAAAGATCTTGTAATTTGTTTTTTATTTTCTGTAATTTAGTGTTTGTTTTTGTAATTTAGCTAATTGTATTGAATTTAGTTAATTGTATTTAATTTAGGTAATTTATTTAATTGTAGGGTTAGGTTAGGTTTTATTGTAGGGCAGGTTAGATTTTATTTTACAGGTACATTTGTATTTATTTTAGCTAGGTAGTTATTAAATAGTTAATAACTATTCAGTAACTATTCTACCAAGTTAAAATAAATACAAACTTGCCTGTAAAATAAAAATAAAACCTAAGCTAGTTACAATTTAACTATTAGTTATGTTGCAGCTAGCTTAAGGTTTATTTTATAGGTAAGTATTTAGTTTTAAATAAGAATTATTTAGTTATTAATAGTAGGTTTGATTTAGATTTAATTTAATTATATTTGTTAGGGGGTGTTAGGGTTAGACTTAGATTTAGGGGTTAATAAATATAGTATAGTGGTGGGGACGTTGGGGGCGGCAGATTAAGGGTTAATAAATGTAGGTAGGTGGCGGCAATGTTAGGGGCGGCAGATTAGGGGTTAATAATATTTAACTAGTGTTTGCGATGCGGGAGTGCGGCGGTTTAGGGGTTAATATGTTTATTATAGTGGTGGCGATTTCCAGAGCGGCAGATTAGGGGTTAATAAGAATAATGTAGGTGGCGGCGATGTCGGGGGCAGCAGATTAGGGGTTAATAAGTTTAAGATTAGGGATGTTTAGACTCAGGGTTCATGTTAGGGTGTTAGGTGTAAACATAAAATGGAATCAATGGGGCTGCATTACTGAGCTTTACGCTGCTTTATTGCAGGTGTTAGACTTTTTCTCAGCCGGCTCTCCCCATTGATGTCTATGGGGAAATTGTGCACGAGCATGTACAACCAGCTCATTGCTGACTTAAGCAGCGCTGGTATTGGAGTGCGGTATGGAGCTCAAATTTGCTCTGCGCTCACTTCTTGCCTGTTAACGCTGGGTTTAGGAAAACCTGTAATACCAGCGCTGTAGGGAAGTGAGCGGTGACAATAACGTGCAAGTTTGCACCGCACCGCACCCCTCATAACGCAAAACTCATAATCTGGCCGAAAAAAGTCTAAGATTACATAAAATTAAAAAGAAAAAAACTAACATTACAAAAAATAACAAAAGTCCAAGAATACAGAAAATAAAATACCAAAATAAAAAAGTATTAATCCTACTCTTATACCCCCTCAAAAAAGAAAACCACCCCAAAATAAGAAAAATCCCTATTCTAAAACTAAACTACCAAATCCTTAAAGGGCCCTTTTGTAGGGCATTGCCCTAAAGTGATCCGTTCTTTTTACCAAAAAAAAAGCACTAACCCCTCTAACCCTCTACTTCCCAAACCCCCCAAAATAAAAAATTCCAACTAAAAAAAAGTAACTTACCAATTGCCCTGAAAAGGACATTTGTATGGGCATTCAGCTCTATTGCTGCCCAAAAAAACCCTAATATATATAAAAACACCCCAAAAATTAAAAATCCTAAAACTAACCCCCAAATTGGTACTCACTGATGTTGAAGGTGACGGCGCTCCATTTTCATCCTGGAGGTGGTCCATCTTCATCCATCTTCTTATCTTCTTCCTGGCGGCCCTTCTTTCTTTTCTTCATCCCGTTGATGAAGGCGGTGATGACAGTAGCGACATCGGTCCTCCTCTTCAGAGCACTAACATTGAGCTCCTCTTTATGCAGTCCCCAGGCACACATTGAATAGTGAATGCGTGGTACCCCTTTTATATAGAGGCAGCCTTGCATTCCTATTGGCTGATTTAAATCTTCAAATTCATATCAGCCAATAAAATGAAAGCTTTTTTTTCTTTCATTCTATTGGCTGATTTGAATTTGAGGATTCAAATCAGCCAATAGGAATGCAAGGATATAAAAGGGGTACCTCACATTTACTATTCAGTGTGTGTCTGGGAACCGCATGAAGAGGAGCTCCATATAAGTGATCTTAAGAGGAGGACCGTCACTGCCGCCATCACATGGATGACGAAAAGAAGATGGACCACCGGGGAAATGATAAGAAGATGGATGAAGATTGACTGCCTCAGGGATGAAGATGGAGCGCCGCCGCCATCAACTTTGGGGGTTAGTGTTAGTTTTTTTTTATTTTTGGGGTGTTTTTTAGAGATTAGTTTATTTTTTATTTTTTATTGGGCAGCAAAAGAGCTGAATGCCCTTTTAAGGGCAATGCCCATCCAAATGCCCTTTTCAGTGTTTTTTTAGTTAGATTTTTTATTATTTTGGGGATTGTAATGTAAGGGGGGCTAGTGGGGTTTTTTCGAAAAAGAGCTGATCACTTTAGGGCAATGCCCTACAAAAGGCCCTTTTAAGGGCTGTTGGTAGTTTAGTTTTAGAATTGGGATTTTTCTTATTTTGGGGTGACTTTCTTTTTTTGGGGGGTATTAGAATAGGATTAATATTTTTTTATTTTTTTGGCAATTCCTTTTTTAATTTTCTGTATTCTTAGACTTTTGTTATTTTTTGTAATATTAGGGGTTTTTATTTTCTGTAATGTTAGGTTTTTATTTTTGGTAATGTTAGGTTTTTTATTTTTAGTACTGTTAGTTTTTTATTTTTTGTAAAGTTAGGTTTTTATTTTTAAAGGTAAGATTAGGTTTTTATTTAATTTTACAGGTAAGTTTTTTTTAAGGTAGTTAGGATTTTTTTTAGTAACTTTAGGGTATTTTAATTTGGGTTAAGTTATGGGGTGTTAAGTTAGGGGGTTTAGATGTTAGTTTATTACTTTTTGTTGTGGGGGGTATGGAAGTTTAGGGGTAAATAGTTAATTTAAATAGTTTGCGTTGTGGGGGGTGGCAATTTAGGGCTTAATTATTGAGTGTTTTGTAATGTATTTTTGATGTGTTTTGTGCAACTTTTTAGTTTCAGAAAACAGTCTACCACAGCTTTGAGATCGCAGTAAGGATTGAAGCGTAAAAGGTTTTGCACCACTTGTAATATCAGCACATTTAAAATGGCTTGCGAAAAGGCGATTGTGTTAGCATAAAACCATTTGCGTCTGACTTGTAATCTAGCCCTAAATAAATGCTAGATAGCGTGATGCACTCAAAGAAAAAGTCTATTGACAATTGCATTGTTGTGATTGTGATTTCATTGTTTGCCATTTTGTTTGGTTTGTTGACGACCAAAATCTTTTTCAAGTTTTTTTTAAAAATATGAAGTCCTAAAAATTGTGTTTTCATTAATCAAAACCCTTAAATACTAAGGGTTTTTTTTCCAGTTTCTGTATGATACTGACAGAGGCAATTCTGCATTTTTGCTCTGTATTGGTTTCACCATAGTTATCTGATCTCTTGTTAAATGCACCCATAAATATTATAAACTGTTTTTAATATTTTTTAATAAGGTTTTCTTGTGATACCCTATAGGGGTACATAAAATAACAATACATTACAGTGTGAATTTAATACTGAAAAAGGTGTAGGGGGTTAAAAACATTTTTTTTTGCAGTTTTCTTTATAATCAGTTCTATTTGCCTAGAGGCATTTTTACACTTTACATTTAACCATTTTACTAGCAAGGCCAGAGAATAAAATGTATGGTGAAAAAACAAAACTAAACAATGCCTTGTAATTTCTGATTATAACAGTGATTGTGAATATCACAGTGATCACATCACCATGGGGGAACTTTATTGGGCACCACTGGACTCACTGTTGAGGCATCCACTAAGCCTAATTGGCATTGCAGCATGCCAGTATTTAGGCTGCATTAAAGTGTAGAACCGCTCTGATTGGAGCACCCCTAAATCTGTTCACTGGCAGGAAGGTAATCACTGGGACACTCATTCCCAGCAATCGCTTGTCTGGAGTTTCTTTTGAAGCTCTTTTCTTTAATGCCACACTGATAAGCTATTTTAAAATCCATTAAAAATTCTGATCTGGCTGATTCAAAATTAAATATGGATGTGCTAACAAACATTAAAACAAAGCTACTTATGAAGAGGTTATTTTGCTGCAACAATAAGTGACCCTTTCTAGTAACCATAAATTATTTATTTAAATTATTTATTTATTAAATCTGATATCAGTTAAGGTCACTTTATTCTTATTAAAAAATTGAGCAAATGTGCCCAGTATACCCACCATGTCCATATGTCAGTGACATTCAGATTGTTTACACTTACTAGAATGATTAATTAAGCAGCTGCAATTGATTATTTTCCTTAGACACTGTTCACATGGATCAATTTAAATTCCACAATGTTTTTTTTTTAAAAAATTCTAACTATTTTCACACCATTTTGCTCCATCTTTTTTCCTTACTGTGTAATTTTGTGAGAAGTAATTTATTGTCAAATTTTGGCAATGGTAAAACAATAACTTGTGCAGTGTAAACATGGTACAAATTCATTTTCAGTATATTCTAAGCTAATGCTTTTTCTAAAAAAATTGTTTAAGATACTAGTTATTTAACATCTATAGATATTTCAGTAGTACTTGTATAATCAAATCATAGATGTTAATAATTTATCTGGCAGTAATTATGGGTCATTTAGCCAAATATGCAGTTATATGGTAACAAAACATATTGATAATTAATTTAAAATTAAAGAGGAATATTTAAATTGCAAACAATTGAGCAATAGTTATATTATATGTTATACAAGTTATGTCAAATTGAATCTTTTCCTGTTTTCTTGACTGGTCAATTAATTGATCTCTTTGGTTGTTACTTCATTGGTTCATTGATTAGTCAACTGTAATTCCCAACATTTTACATAGAATGCATTGAAAATCCTATATTGCACTAATTGAAGTATGCATATTCACATAAACCTGTAACTGTTATAATGTCAACACAATTTAACTCTAATTACACCGTATAATCTGTGTGCCAGACAGTTTGTAGATTATTTTTTTTGTTACCGGAACTAAAGCTAAGAATTATTTCTATTTTAAGAGTATAAATATTCCATATTGACCCTATTCCATCATTAAAAATACCTAATTTTCTAAGCAGGAAAGCTAATCTATTTGGCTAATGAAAAATAGTATACCTATGTATAAATACATTTAATGGAACTAAGAAATTGTTGCATTTTAATAATAAAAAAAAATACACATAATTTAGTATCAAAATCCTGATCTCCTTTTTTAAGTTAAAAATACATTTGCTTTTCTTAATAGAAAAAAAAAATTAAGCCATATAGTGGGAATTTTCAAACATAGATATATTTGAAAGACTATTTTTTATTCTTATTTTTCATAAGTGTAAATGATTTTGAAAGAAAATATTGTTATCCTTATTTATCAAAGTGTGATACTGAAACAGCACAGTTACATGTATGAATTGCTTTTTTTTGACATTTTATATTATGTGCTAAAGTTTTAGAGGGTTTTTTTTGTTTGTTTTTTTAACCATAAAAAATAAAAATTGCTTGAATCTTATTTAAAAAAAACCCCCAAAAAAACTACCAAATGTAAAATAAAACAGAATTTTTTAAAAAGATTTGAAAGAATTTTAATAATTTTATCAGCTCATCTATAGTTTTATTTTTTATTTATTTTTTATCCCCTTGACTGCCCCTCACTTATTTCTTCTCCATATGTATAAAGCACAAGTTGCCTTTTACATTTTGATAACCAGGGACTTTAAAACAAAACAAAACAAAAAAAATAGGCATTTATGTGTCCAGTATTTTTGTGAAGATTTTTCTGCCTACTAAATACTGGACTGTCTGGTTGAATGCTGGACATCTGGCAACTCTAGGTAGTGATCACCTGGCTTGAATAATTGTGCATTTATTTGAGCAGAGAATTATGGGAGCCCCTATGTGCAGATCACAGTTATATACATATACCCGAAGAGCTATATTTTATGTGGATAACCCTTTCTTCTAATTACAACATAGTTTAGAAAAACAAAACTATTTTCTACAACCTTGCTGATTAAAATGTTAACAAAAATATATGTTTTAAACACATTTTGTTGTTGAGTTTTGTGTCATGGTACATACATAAAATAATAGTATAGTTTGAATCTGTTTGGTCTGCTGCTGGTTTCTCACTAATATCACCTACCGTGGGGCTTACATGTGAGCAGAATCTAAAAACCAAAACAACTCAGCACAAGGGGTGGAAATGACTCAGCAGTTAAAGGGTTAAATGAGTATATAATGATTATTTATATTGTGTACTGTCTGTGATTCATTTTTAGTTAATTGTATGAAATTCTTGTTCTAAGGCTGTTTTACACATCTGAAATGCAATTTGTCTAAAGCAACATTTTTAATGTTTTATTCCACTCCACTATATAAATATATGTATCCACTTCACTATATATATATACACACATACATATATATAACTGTATAGTTATTTATACAATTGTAATATTTTGTAAATAAACAGGTTTCATGCATAAGCAATTGTCTGAAAGGAAGTTAAAGGGACAGTCTACTCCAAAATGTTTATTGTTTAAAGATTATCCCTTTTTTTTACCAATTCCCCAGTTTTGCATAACCAACACTGTTATATTAATATAGCTTTTACCTCTGTGATTACCTTGTATCTAAGCCTCTGCAGACTGCCTCCTTATCACATGGCTATTTATTTATTATCTATTGTCTTGCATTTTAGGCAATTAGTTCTGTGTCATGCACAACTCTACGAGAGTGAGCACAATGGTATCTATATGGCCCACATGAATGAGCACTCCCCTGTTGTGTAAAGCTAATAAAAAAGCATGTGATAAGAGGCTGTCTGTAGTGCCTTAGAAACAGGCAGACATTTAGAGGTTTAAATGTAATAAAGTATATTAATATGATAATGTTAGTTGTGCAAAGCTGGGGAATGGGTAGTAAAGGCGTTATCTATCTTTTTAAACATTAACAACTTTGGTGTAGACTGTTCCTTTAACTGTTTAGTAGAATTTTCCTTGTCCTTTGGCTCCATCCAGTGGAATTATTGTGCATGCAACGTTTCATCTGCAGTTCTGATATTTCTTCTTTAGTAAACACAACTATTAGCCATAAAGTGTTTGTTCACTCTCCAATAATATATATAAAACTCTTAAAAACCTAAATTTCATTATAGATACTTTTAGAAATTGAAAAAAGTGTTGCATACAGCAGTGAAAACTTTTGCTTAAGTGTTATTACAACTGTAGGAAAAGAACGTGGCATTTAAGATGTGGAGCAGTTCATTTAAAATTCATATAGTGAGCCTGATGTTCAAAAGGTCTTCTTGAGCGCAGAGAAATGTTTATTCCTGTCTTGCCAGCCTCACAAAGTGGGCTGACCCTCACTGTACAGAGGATTTGTGATGTGATGTGGCTTTCATGGGAAAATATAGGGCTACTTTTGAACATTACAAACACATCGCTAATGAAAGAGAATCTCAGCAGTGGGGAGTGGGCATAACGTAAAAACATGTTTGCACAACATGTAGGGCTAGATTATGAGTGAAGTGCAAAATTGTGCTTTCTCGAGCAAGATATTTGCGCTCCACTCAGTAATACAGGTGCAAGCAAATGTGCGCTGGTATTACAAGTTGAGCACAATGTTGTCTGTTGCGCATAAATGTTGTCTGTTGTGCATACATGTTGTCTGTTGTGCATACATGTTGTTTGTTATGCATGCATGTTGTCTGTTGTGCATATATGTTGTCTGTTGTGCACACATGTTGTCTGTTGTGCACACATGTTGTCTGTTGTGCATACATGTTGTCTGTTGTGCATACATGTTGTTTGTTATGCATACATGTTGTCTGTTATGCATACATGTTGTTTGTTATGCATACATGTTGTTTGTTATGCATACATGTTGTCTGTTGTGCATACATGTTGTTTGTTATGCATACATGTTGTCTGTTGCGCATAAATGTTGTCTGTTGTGCATACATGTTGTCTGTTGTGCATACATGTTGTTTGTTATGCATACATGTTATCTGTTGTGCATACATGTTGTCTGTTGTGCATACATGTTATCTGTTGTGCACACATGTTGTCTGTTGTGCATACATGTTGTCTGTTGTGCATACATGTTATCTGTTGCGCATACATGTTGTTTGTTATGCATACATGTTGTCTGTTGTGCATACATGTTGTCTGTTGTGCATACATGTTGTTTGTTATGCATACATGTTGTCTGTTGTGCATACATGTTGTTTGTTATGCATACATGTTGTCTGTTGTGCATACATGTTGTCTGTTGTGCACACATGTTGTCTGTTGTGCATACATGTTGTCTGTTGCGCATAAATGTTGTCTGTTGTGCATACATGTTGTCTGTTGTGCATACATGTTGTCTGTTGTGCATACATGTTGTTTGTTATGCATACATGTTGTCTGTTGTGCATACATGTTGTTTGTTATGCATACATGTTGTCTGTTGTGCATACATGTTATCTGTTGTGCACACATGTTGTCTGTTGTGCATACATGTTATCTGTTGCGCATAAATGTTGTCTGTTGTGCATACATGTTGTCTGTTGTGCATACATGTTGTTTGTTGTGCATACATGTTATCTGTTGCGCATAAATGTTGTCTGTTGTGCATACATGTTGTCTGTTGTGCATACATGTTGTCTGTTGCTCACACATGTTGTCTGTTGCTCACACATGTTGTTTGTTATGCATACATGTTGTCTGTTGTGCATACATGTTGTCTGTTGTGCATACATGTTGTCTGTTGCTCACACATGTTGTCTGTTGCTCACACATGTTGTCTGTTGTGCATACATGTTGTCTGTTGTGCATACATGTTGTCTGTTGCTCACACATGTTGTCTGTTGCTCACACATGTTGTCTGTTGCTCACACATGTTGTTTGTTATGCATACATGTTGTCTGTTGTGCATACATGTTGTCTGTTGTGCATACATGTTGTCTGTTGTGCATAAATGTTGTCTGTTATGCATACATGTTGTCTGTTGTGCATACATGTTATCTGTTGCTCACACATGTTGTCTGTTGTGCATACATGTTGTCTGTTGTGCATACATGTTGTCTGTTGCTCACACATGTTGTCTGTTGTGCATACATGTTGTCTGTTGTGCATACATGTTGTCTGTTGTGCATACATGTTGTCTGTTGCTCACACATGTTGTCTGTTGTGCATACATGTTGTCTGTTGCTCACACATGTTATCTGTTGTGCATACATGTTGTCTGTTGCTCACACATGTTATCTGTTTTGCATACATGTTATCTGTTGCGCACACATGTTATCTGTTGCTCACACATGTTGTCTGTTGCTCACACATGTTATCTGTTGTGCATACATGTTGTCTGTTATGCATACATGTTGTCTGTTGTGCATACATGTTGTCTGTTATGCATACATGTTATCTGTTGTGCATACATGTTATCTGATGCTCACACATGTTGTCTGTTGCTCACACATGTTGTCTGTTGTGCATACATGTTGTCTGTTATGCATACATGTTGTCTGTTGTGCATACATGTTGTCTGTTATGCATACATGTTATCTGTTGTGCATACATGTTATCTGATGCTCACACATGTTGTCTGTTGCTCACACATGTTGTCTGTTGTGCATACATGTTGTCTGTTATGCATACATGTTGTCTGTTGTGCATACATGTTGTCTGTTATGCATACATGTTGTCTGTTATGCATACATGTTGTCTGTTATGCATACATGTTGTCTGTTGTGCATACATGTTGTCTGTTATGCATACATGTTGTCTGTTGTGCATACATGTTATCTGTTGTGCATACATGTTGTCTGTTGTGCATACATGTTATCTGTTGTGCATACATGTTGTCTGTTGTTGTGCATACATGTTATCTGTTGTGCATACATGTTGTCTGTAGTGCATACATAACCTTTGCGTATACATGACAAATGTATTTACAGACATGTATACACATATAAACACATAAATGCATCTGTACACACACACACACACACACACACACACATATATATATATATATATATATATATATATATATATATATATATATATATATATATATATATATATATATATGTGTGTGTGTGTGTGTGCATTGGAGCCCTTTGCAGTTAAGTAGATGAAAACATGACAAATACTCATATTTAATAAAGTGGTATATTGTGTATTTACTGTAAATATGCATTCCAATGTTCTGAATCTGAATCATGAAAGTTTAATGTTGACTTTAAGAGACAAGTATTTTCCTGTTTTCACATTTGAAAGAGAACTTAATCCCTGACATGAATTTGTTTAGACATTTAATATATATTATATTATTTATTATGCTCATACATTTTCAAGTGCTAGATTAGGAACAAGTATAATTGCTCTTTTCCTTCACATTTTATCAAAAGAATGATGTACTTGCTACAGGTTTGCTCCTATAACCCCATATAAAACTAAACTGACAGATGGGTCATACCACTGAACTATATGCTGCCATATGACTGACCCTAACTACTTTCCTATCCATCTATTTGTTCATGCTCACTTCAGTTCTAGGGCTGAATTTCTGTTGTAAGGATTCTGTCAATCCCTATAACATTTAAATGAATTGTTTCTGTGGCTAAATGCAGGTGCCTCTAGATTTCAGATAATTTATTTATCCAAAATAAATAATCAACAACATAAACACAGGCTAAAAAAAAGTTGAATACACAAAATACTAAAAATACTCAAGACGATAACAACTTGAGAAAAATGCAGTTAGTTGAAGGTGTTTGGTGACCTCAAGTGGTGAAAATGAGTACTGCTATTAGAAAAGCTATTAATATAGGGAGAAAAATATCTGCAATCATCAAATTATGTATTATTTTTGTTTCCTTTTTTTTTTACGCAAAAATAAAATTTAGGGGCAACCTAACATTTCCTACCTTTATATTGACCATATAGCTAATCATTGATCTTGTTCACTAATACCAGTTTATGATAGCAGCAATTTCTCTTAAATATCTAATTATGTTAACCCTTGTTTGTCATAGTTTATAGCTTTACATTGATTTATATTTGTAATGATTATTTGTAACTTTTTATTAACTATATATTGTCTATCACATTATTCTGACAATAATATATAAATACTTGTGCCACATATAAATATCATTTAAAGGGACAGTAAAGTCAAAATTAAACTTTCATGATTCAGATAGAGCATGAAGTTTTATATAACTTTCTAAATCCTACATGGACAGCTTTACTCAATAGGGCCCTTAGTTTATTCCTGTCCCAATGGTACCTGGGAGCACGAGCACACATTTTAATGGCTGTAAAGGGACATAAAAACTAAAATTTTCTTCTTTCATGATTCAGATAGAGAATACAATTGTAATAATGTTTCCAATTTACTTCTATTATCCAATTTGCTTTGTTCTCATGTTATTATTTGTTGAAGAGATACCTAGGTAGATGGAACACTACATAGCAGGACATAGTGCTGCTATCTAGTGCTCTTGCTGATGTATAACATTGTTGCAAAACTGCTGTCATATACTGCACTGCAGACACGTGCACACTTCTTAATTTACTGCTTTTCAACAATGGGTAACAAGAAAATGAAGATTTGATAACAGAATTAAATTGGTAAGTGGTTTAGAATTGTGTGTTCTATCTGCATCATGAAAAAATGATTTTTGGTGTTATGTCCCTTTAATGGACTAGGAGTTAGGCTCCTGATTATCTCCCTCATCCACATCCTTGTTCTAAAAAAAATAAATAATGAATTTGTATATTAAGAAAGGGGGGGGTAACTTAATAGATTAAATAGAATGTACAGCAGTTTAGGGAAAAGTAGGGTTTACAGGGATAGTAAGATCAGAATTAAAGTCATGATTGACATAGAGCATTCAGTATTCTATTATCACATTTCCTTAATTCTCTTCATATCCTTTGAGGAAGAGTAGGGTTAGGCGCAGTAATGCACTACTGGAAGCTAACTCAACATATCTGGTGAGCCAATGACAATTGGTATTTATGTGCAGCCACCAATCACCAGCTAGCAGAGTATTGTCACCCATGAGCCTACCTAGATATGCTCTTTATCAAAGGATGCCAAGACAACAAAGCAGATTTTATAATAGAAGTAAATTAGAAAGTTGTTGCATGCTCTATCTGAATCATGAAAGAGCAATTTTGGGTTTCATGTTCCTTTAATCTTCTATACAATCTATTCAGGAAATTAAATGATTTTAACTACAAGGAGGGTGATTAGCTAGAATTAGTAAACCTTTATAGATATTTTTTATAATATCTGGAATCAAAACGATGAGGATGGCAAAAAAAAAGAGAGAAAAGTAAATTATTAGTAATTATTCATTCATATGATCCTACCAAACTCATAACAACATAGACTTATTCTTGCATCAAGGAAATTCCATCAAAGCACAGTAATTATTGTGTTTTAGAATTCTGTCTGTTGATAGACAGCCAGGCCAAACAATTGCAGATTGTTGTTGCATTGAGTAATCTTTGTGGCTTATTACTATATATATATATTTGGCACTGAAACAACCAACTGCATCACTGTTCATTGTGCCAAGATGAATACAACTACAAATGCTCTTCAGTTTTATGCTCCTAATAGAAACATTCTGAGATATTTACCAAAAATTATAAATATTTAAAGATTTATGAGTTCTCTTTATTTCTTTTTTTTTGGCTTTGTCAACGCAAATTTCACCTGCTGTTGGGAGGTATCATTACATGTGTCAGGAACGTAATTGTATGTTATATTGTCAAGAATAAGAGTTTTGTTTAGGAATTTACACAGCTGAAAACATAAACTCTGGAATTTCCCAGAATTTGATAGCTTAAATGAGAACGTTGAATTTCCATGTTAAATCATGTTATAATATAGTTATAAATAAAAGCTATATAAACATAAACCAAGAGCCTTAGCCATTATATCACCTGTTCTGTGCATCTTTCATGAGGCTAAGGAACGTTTAGTCTGAGCTCAGATTATAAAAGATGTCTTCAACTTGATAAAATGGCACGTACTGACCAGAAAATAACACTAAAAAACTAAAAAATTAACATGGAGGTACTCATTTCAGTAGCTGGCCAACAATAACGCTTTAAAATTTAGCGCCCGATTCTATAAAGCTTTTTGGTTTGATGAGATTCTATGAGACTAGCCCACATAGCCCACCGCAAATTACCATGCTACACTAGTAACCCCTACACTGCCATATGGCCCACCGCTATATACTCCTTACACTAGTAACCCCTAATCTGCCAAAAATCCCCATCCCAAACTACCCCCTAAAAGCCAAAACCCCAACGCAAAATACTCCCTAATCTCCTAACAGATAACCCCCCAAGACCCCTTAACTAAGACCCCCTAAATTTAAAAAAAAAAAAAAACACATTACAAAAAAATAAAAAAACACTAGCATTACACAAAAATAAAAAAAAAATACCAAAAAAATAACAACCAATAAGAACTATCCTAAAACTAAACACTACTTAAAAAGAAGCCCACCCCTAAAAAAAACCCTGGACTAACTTTAAAACCTATCCTAAAAACTGCCCTGTAATGGGCAATTATCCGTCAGTGTCCTAGTTGAAGTGATTATAGCTCTTTGCATAAAAAAACCCTATCATAAAACTAAAGTAACCCCCCTAAAAAAAACTATAAAAAATTACCCTGACAAGGGCATTTATTGGGCAGTGCCCTAAAGTGTAATCATAGCTCTTTCTATTACATACAATTCCTATCTTAAAAAAACTTTTATAAAAAAACATACACTAAAAAACCTAACTGCCAAAAAAGTATAAAGAGAAAAGGGCATAAGTGACTGTAGTTCTTTTGTCATTAAAATAAAAACCATTCTAAAAAAACTACACAAAAAAAACCTATTCAGCAAAAAAAAGTATATCCTTAACCCCTTAATGACCACAGCACTTTTCCATTTTCTGTCCGTTTGGGACCAAGGCTATTTTTACATTTCTGCGGTGTTTGTGTTTAGCTGTAATTTTGCTCATACTCATTTACTGTACGCACGCATATTATATACCGTTTTTCTCGTCATTAAATGGGCTTTCTAAAGATACCAGAAAATAGGATATATAGGAGCGCCACTGGCTAAGATATACCACAGGAGTCAAAATATTAAAATCGAATATTTGTACAAGTATTTAATAAAATCTGCGTAGATAAAAAATAACAAAAATTGACAAAAAATTAACAAAAATTAACAAATAATGAGATCAGAATATTAGACCGAACTGATGAACTCACTGGAGTACAAATCCTAGGGATAATGACCCTTTGATTCCTACTGCATGGATATAATCCAAAAATGAATTGGTACAGCTCATATGTATAAAAATGAGATCGTGAAACGTATGTGTCAATATAACCATAAAAATAAAAATAAGAATATGAATTCAAATATAAAAAATAAAAAATGAAAAAAATGAAAGGAAATATAATTGTGAAGATAAAAATCCAGTAAAGGATTAGTTTCTTAGTGAAAGACCCATGTTATGAGTCTAAAAATAAATTTCCTTTATCAAATTTGAATAGATAGTGATAAAAAAAAAATATATATATAAGAACAAATCAAATCCTTGTGATATATAATACTCCTGTGTATAATGTGCAATAATATAATACAATCAAAAATGAGTGAGTTAATGCAATACAATCAAAAATGAGTGGGTTTAACCATTTGTAAACCTAAAGCTCAACTAAGCTGGTACCAGCTATAATTCAATTAGCTTTGGGACACACCGGTCCGTTCTGATAATAAAACTTTCCAATAATTGATATATATCTGGTTATAAAATCATATCGTGTGACAATTTATGAAACAATCAAATAATAAACAATTAAAACATTTATGTCATCATTATAAACAATTGAATGAAAGAAGAAGAATAATAATATAAAAAAATATAAAAAACGGATGAAAAAATGTCCAAAATCTATCAAATCCTGATAAAATGTAAGTAGTAATTTCTTCCTTAAAAGTCTAATTTGAGTAAAGTCCTTGAGTATATTGAAGTCCAAAGTCCTAATCCTTAGATAGAGGTATACATATAAAAACCTAAAAAGAAAAAAGTGCACTAAACAAATGTGCTTCTAGGGTATGGACTACCCTTTTTCAAGACATCTTGAAGGCCCCATTCAGAGGGCCGAAACGCGTAGACGACTATCCGAAAACCAAGATTGAGAGGCTAATCATATCCAGGACCGGGCTTTGAATGGTAAGACTATTTTCAATAGTCCATACCCTAGAAGCACATTTGTTTAGTGCACTTTTTTCTTTTTAGGTGGCAGTGAAGGGGTTAATTAGGGAGCATGTAGGGAGCTTGTAGTTTTAATTTTAGCTTTAGTGTAGTGTAGTAGACAACCCAAAGTATTGATCTAGGCCCATTTTGGTATATTTCATGCTACCATTTCATCCCCAAATGTGAACAAATAAAAATAAAACGTAAAATTTGCCCTCCCTCAACCCCCAACCCCCCCAACCCCTGCCAGATCGCTAAACATTGTTTTGAGATGCCCACCCTCACTCCCACCGAGTACCATCATTGTTCCATAGTGTAGGGTTCCCACCTGCCCGCGCGCGCCCGCTCCCGTGCACGCGCGCACCCGCTCCCGTGCTTGCGCGCGCACCCGCTCCAGTTCACGCACGTGCCCCCTTCCCACCGATGGCCGCCCACCCGCCTCCCTTGGTAAGCTCCCACCCACCAACGAACATGGCCATCAATGGCCGATGCAGAGAGGGCCACAGGGTGGCTCTCTCTGCATCGGACGGCTAAAAAATGTTATAGCAGGATGCCTCAATATCGAGGCATCACTGCTATAACATGAAAGCAGTTGGAAGTGATCAGGATCGCTTCCACTGCTTTCAAAGACCAACGACGTACAGGGTACGTCCTTGGTCGGTAACTGCATTTTTTTGCAGGACGTACCCCATACGTCGTTGGTCGTTAAGGGGTTAAAAGGGCATAAGTGATTATAGCTCTTTTGTCAGTAAACCCCCCAAAAAAACAAAACCCCAAAGTTGGTATGCACCAAATTTGAATCCGGCTCCTAGATGGGCATCTCCGGCAGTGCTCCTCTTCTGTCTTCTTCCATGGCGGCGCTCCTCTGAGGGTGTTCTCTTCTTCCATCTTCCATCCATTTTTTTTTCTTTTGATCTTTCATCAGACGTCCCTTTCATGTTTTCCCCCCAGCACACTGAAGCTTGAATGTGAAGTTTCCCCCTTTTCCTATTGGTTGATTTACTGGCACCCCAGTTATAATCACTTAGGACTAGATTACAAGTGGAGCGCTAACAGTTACGCAAAGGCTTTATAATTGAGATAAACACACATGCAGCTCTAAATATGTATAAGCATGTATATATATATATATATATATATATATATATATATATATATACAGTATGGGCTAGATTACAAGTGGAGAGCTAAATTATTGCGTTTCTGCAAACGGGCAAATTTGCCGTTTGCAGGAGCGATAAAATTAACCAGCCATTACAAGTGACTGGCTATTGCTACCAAAAGCTTGCTGTAGCAATTAGCGCTTATAAAATTAACCAGAGATCGGATCTCTGGTTAGTTTTTTAAATCTGCCCCAAATTCCCCCAAAATAATATCTTGTGTAGGTTATTAAAAAATAAAGATGGGGGGGCGGAGCCAGCTAGCAAGCAGAGCAGACGTGTGAGACCATAGCTCCTGAAATATTTAAACATAATTAAGCTAAAACTAACGATATTCCACACAAAACTGCCTCAAATCACCCTTGAAACTGATAGCCCAGCTTGGTGCAGTGTATTTGTCCGCAGTGGGTGAAAACAAGGAAAAATTGGAGACTTTAGTAACACCTTAGTAATGGGCCCTCAGGCCGAGACCGCCGGAGCGGGTGAAATACTTGCCGCAATCGGACCCACATTGCTGGAAGATTAAGGATATTAGCCTGAGATCATAAAGGCTAAGGGGTCATTTACAACTAAAATTGGATAATTAATTCTCTATTGAGGTGTAGTTAACCCTGCACAATATTACGAAGCATTGCTGTCTGTACTGGTGAGAACTACCCACTACTCAGAATGTCGGATGTTAAGAGCACATTACTAGCTTTATTTGAGAGCTACGAGTCTGCAATACTGGCCAGGTTTGATAACCTTTTATTGAAAATGCAGCTTGTTGGAAGTCGGAGCTCGGCTACTACAGAAATGGCGGCGGGGGAGGTGGCCTCTGTCAGTCACCAAACAACCGCGCCATACTCTTCCGGCCAGACATCGCAATTAAGTCAAGATATGACTACCATGGAAACAAGTAGGGCCGACTACCTGCAATCTCCTACCCAGCCAGACGCAGCAGTGGGAACCGGTTCTATACCTGCAGTGGCGGAACTTGTGGAGCCTGGAGATGGCTTCCAGGACCGGCAACTCCCTTTCTGCTCATTCCCCCTAGAGAACGGGGTCATCAATCACACGCTGACCTGCGCAGAGACTCTCCTTCATCTGGCCCCGATTGTTGGACGTGAGTTTCAGGCAGTCCTTCTGTTTGCGGGCTCTCAGGATAGAGACGATGCTGCTCACCCATTTCGGGCCCTGAATACGTTCTTACATATGAGATCAGCAGCAACGGGACTTGCCTCAGCTGGATGTAGAGGACCTGCCGGTTCAACCTCCTCACTAGCCTGCAGGAAAGGAGTGGGCTGAGGAGAAGTTATTAAAAACGGATCTGAATCTCAGGACATTAAGATGTTGTCTGATGATTTTAAATCCTGTAATTACTTGAGCACAATCACTGCACACTGTATACTATGTTTATGAAGCCTTTGGGCTGATTTAGCAATATAGTTATCCCTATTTCAAGTAATAAGATTGCATTGTCACTTTGCTATTTTGTTTGAACTAGTGCTGGATAGAATGTTTAGGTAACCACCTATTTTTGCATGTGTAGGATATCTCTCTTACAGTTGTTTTACTGACTAATGTGAATTCATGGTTATTTAATTGTATTGTAAACGCAGGAGTTTCGCTCTGGTCTGCTTGCGGTGTGAGTCTCCCACAGACATATTGTATTGCCTCTGCATATCAAAACCAAGGTAAAGAACTATGACTTGAAGTGTGTTAAACTAGTTAATTCCTCTGTGTGAATTGATGTTAAATCTCCATGATAATTCTTTATTTATCTCCTGGGTGTATCTATGACTGTTTAATGTGTTGGATATACTAACTAGCAACAGGAAAATATGACATTGCTGGACTGTTCTCTGCCCCCCCCCCCCCCCCATTTTTGTGCGGTTAGGGTTGAGTCTTCTCTCCTCCGCATACTTTTTTGACAGAGTGTAGTAGTCTCTGTCCAACCCGTAGAGCCATGACCCTGTTTTTTCCCATGCATTTATGTAAAATGGCTCTCGGGGTTCCACTACAGGAAACTTAAGCTTGTTTATGTTTCCTACTCCCCTGTAAAGTATCCATGATAATAGTCTTATTTATGTCTATACTTATGTACCCGTTCAGTGTTTATAGCTAACTAGGTTTATATTTCTCTATTTTGATATTGTGTGTTCACTCCAGAATTTGTACTAACTTTGTGAATGCTGAAACTGCAACTGTCTACTATTATCTTCATTAACATGCCCTCAATTGTTTTGTTAGCCTTTTGGTCCCTTGATTGGACCTGTTTATCTGAGGACACTGCGAACTTACAAGATTTCAAAACTGAGGTGCCTAAATTGTCATGTCATGTCAGTTCAATGTGTATTGTGAAGTATTATCTGTTGCTGAGACTGTTGTATATTTGCTATTTCAACCTCAATAAAAAAATAAACTACAAAAAAAAAAAAAAAAAAAAAAATAAAGATGGCAGCATCTTTATTTTTTATTAAAATTACTGCACTATGCAGTATTTTGGGGTTAACGTTGGTGGGGGTGGGGTGTTAAAAAAAAAAACAGCACTGAAAAGTGCCTTTACACTTCGGTCAATGGAAACTGTGTATTCACAGTAAATGTATATGTATTATACATGTATATGCTTCTATACATATATATATATATATATATATATATATATATATATATATATATGTGTTAATATGTGAATATACACATATTAACACATCCTATTATATAAAAGGCCAAGTGTGTTTGTCCGAAGCTGTCATGCGCAGTAGAGACAGCACGAGGACAAACACACCTGGCCTTTGAGTCCTACTCCCTAGCTGATCTGTTCGTCTGCGGCATAAGT
Organism: Bombina bombina; assembly: GCF_027579735.1. NCBI lineage: Eukaryota > Metazoa > Chordata > Amphibia > Anura > Bombinatoridae > Bombina > Bombina bombina. The sequence continues at coordinate 1,345,949,218 of NC_069500.1, read as the reverse complement.
GGACGTGACCGGCGTGAAGGGGGCATTGCCGGACGTGAATTGCCATGAAAGGGGCATGGCCAAGCGTGAAGGGGGCATGGCCAGGGCGCGGTCGCGAGATAGAGAGGGGAGAGAGACAGAGAGGAGGGGAGAGAGAGGAGGGGAGAGAGAGAGGAGAGGGGGAGAGAGGAGAGGGGGGGAGAGGGGGAGAGAGGAGAGGGGGGGGGAGAGAGAGAGGGAGGAGAGAGAGAGGAGGGGAGAGAGAGAGGAGGGGAGAGAGAGAGGAGAGGGGGGGAGAGAGCACAAAAGAGATGGGCAGAGAGGGAGAGCAAAAGAGAGGGGGGAGAGAGCGCAAAAGAGAGGGGGAAAGAGAGAGCGCAAAAGAGAGGGGGAGAGAGAGAGAGCAAAAGAGAGGGGAGAGAGAGAGCACACAAGAGAGGGGGGAGAGAGAGAGAGCAAAAGAGAGGGGGGAGAGAGTGCAAAAGAGAGGGGGAGAGAGAGAGCACAAAAGAGAGAGGGGAGACAGAAAGAGCACAAAAAAGAGAGAGGGGAGAGAGAAAGGAGGGGAGAGGAGGGGAGAGAGAGGAGGGGGGGAGAGAGAGAGAGGAAGGGGGGAGAGAGAGAGAGGAGGGGGGGAGAGAGAGGAGGAGGGGGGAGAGAGAGGAGGAGGGGGGAGAGAGAGAGGAGGAGGGGGGAGAGAGAGAGGAGGGGGGGAGAGAGAGAGGAGGGGGAGAGAGAGGAGGGGGGGAGAGAGAGAGGAGGGGGGAGAGAGGAGGGGGGAGAGAGATAGAGATGATAGGGGAGGGGGGGGAGAGAGAGAGGAGGGGGGGAAAGAGAGAGGAGGGGGGGAAAGAGAGAGGAGGGGGGAGAGAGATAGAGGAGGGGGGAGAGAGATAGAGGAGGGGGGAGAGAGATAGAGAGGAGGGGGGAGAGAGAGAGAGAGGAGGGGGAGGGAGAGAGAGAGAGGAGGGGGGAGGGAGAGAGAGAGGGGAGGGAGAGAGATAGGGGATGGAGAGAGAGAGGAGGGGGGAGAGAGAGAGGGGAGGGAGAGAGAGAGGGGGGAGAGAGAGAGGAGGGGGAAAGAGAGAGAGGAGGGGGGAGAGAGAGAGGAGGGGGGAGAGAGAGAGGAGGGGGGAGAGAGAGTGCGCAAAAGAGAGGGGGAGAGAGAGAGCAAAAGAGAGGGGGAGAAAGAGCGCAAAAGAGAGGGGGAGGGAGAGCGCAAAAGAGAGGGGGGAGAGAGAGAGTGCAAAAGAGAAGGGGGGAGAGAGAGAGCGCAAAAGAGAGGGGGAGAGAGAGAGCAAAAGAGAGGGGGGAGAGAGAGAGAGCAAAAGAGAGGGGGAGGGAGAGAGCGCAAGGGGTGGGACCGCTGTACTTTAAAAAATGGCCCGTGTGAACGGGCTTTAGGACTAGTAAATATATATATGTATATCAGCATATACATATATATTTGATTGCTGCCATCGCTGCACGACTTACCCCCTTCGCTGGCGCTGAAGATCTGATGCTCTCTGTTGCAGCATCAGAACAAGACTCCGATAGGAGCCTATGGAAGCACACTCATAACCGCAATGCTACCTAGCAATGGAACGCTATACTCCCCCTCGAATGCCCAGCAACTCCCACACAACACCTACAACTACATCATGTCTTCCCTATATTCCCCCTGGCATGCCTGGTTAACTCCCACAGGACGTCTACACCTATGAAATGTCTGCAATATACCTGACTAATAAAGAATACTGAGAAAAAAAAACTCAGTTTTATACCTATAGGAGCTACGTCGTTACATTTATTTACATGTTAAAATGATATGCATTGACATGTATAATGCATACTATTTTAAGTATTGTATATACTTTAAAGAGACAGTCAAGTCCAAAATAATCTGTCATGAATCAAATTAGAGGCTATCTAACAAAACCTTCTCTAAGGATTGCCCTGAAAAGGGTATTTGGTTGGGCATTGCCCTTGAAAGGGCATTTAGCTTTTTTGCTGCCCAAGGAAAATAAAAAATAGTAAACCCTATTCTTAAAAATAAAAAACCCACCCAAAAAAAGACTAGCACTAAACCCCAAAGAAGGTACTCAGCAAACTTGAATCTGGCTCCTACATGCTCACCAACTGCGGTGCTCCTCTTCTATCCTGGAGGCGGCAGTGGTCCATCTTCTTTCTTCATCCCTGGTCCATTTTCATCCTCCACTCTGCTTGGGAAGTCTTTATTCATCTTCCAGCCGATGCATCTTTTTATCTTTTTTATTCTCATTGTCTGATGTTCCATCCATGAAATCCTCTTCATGCGGTCACCCACCTTACGCTTAATTTAAATATATAGGGCTACCCTTGCATTGCTATTGGATGATTTTCTAAACCAAACTCAAATCAGCCACTAGAAGAAAAGCTTTTATAGCTTTAAATATCAAAAGCTCATTTAATTTTTCAGATTTATACCTGTATTTCAGAATTGGCAGCAATAAATTCTGCCTTTGTGATATTTCATACGGATCAAATTATTATGCTTTTAATACATGTACACTTATAATCTGGAGCTTAATATCAAAGCTTAACTGGTTTTAGATATATTACAGTTGTCTTAAGCCAACAAAATATTTTGCTTTTCTCATTTTGTTAAAGGGACAGTCTACACCAGAATTTTTATTTTTTTAAAAGATAGCTAATCCCTTTATTACGCATTCTGCAGTTTTGCATAACCAACACATTTATATTTATATACTTTTTTCCTCTGTGATTACCTTTTATCTAAGACTCTGCAGACTCCCCCCTTATCTCAGTGCTTTTGACAGACATGCAGTTTAGCCAATCAGTTCACACTCCTAAATAACTCCACGGGAGTGAGCACAATGTTTATCTATATGACACACATGAACTAGTGCTTTCTAACTGTGAAAAACTTTCAAAATACTCTGAGCTAAGAGGCGGTTTTCAACGGTTTAGAAATCAGTTTGAGCCTACCTAGGTTTAGCTTTTCAAAAATACCACCAAGGGAACAAAGCAAATTTGATGATAAAAGTAAATTGGAAAGTTGTTTACAATTGCATGACTAGACTGTCCCTTTAATTTTATTCAGATCAAATTATTCTGCCTTTAATAATTTGATTTTGTCACGCTCGCACTGTAGTAACTGTCACTGACAGTACTGGCATCTTTAAAAAGTGGTTTTAAAAGGGATCGTGCTATCATGACTTTCATAAGAACTTATTGTAATTAATTTCCATCCGCACCACTGCTAAACCATATGATTGCATCATTTTTGTTGTCATGATGAGCAGACTGGGCACTATTTTTCTATCGCTATATGATTGGCTTAGAAAATATTTATGTTGTTTGTTAAAGAACCGTTTCTATTTTGGCATGATCTAAAAACAAGATGACGGCTACAGGTTTCTGCTGAAAGGACTTATAATATCTTCTTATACTGAATTATTAACATTAATGAAACAGTAGAACGTAAACCTGCTGAAACGAGATTGTGCCATTGTGACCGGGATTTTATAGGGAACAAGTTTTTATTAGAGATGTGCAAGGAAGAAATTTTGGCTACGAATATTCAAGGAAATTAGATTCCCTGAATATTTGTTGCCTGCCCTTTTTGATTTTCGTTTTAATTAAAATTTATTTTTCATTAAACATTTACAATCATTTTCATTAAACAAATGGAAATGTTTCAAAGCTGCAGGTGAAATGTTCACCTGTAGCTACATACTTACCATAACGCTAACCCAATCCTCTTCTTGCCAGAACCCTGGCTTCGCTAATAGGAAGCTTAGCTGTTTGGTTTCCAGGACCAGCACTAAAGTTAGAGCCGGAGAGCATGTTAACGTAAGTAGTAAACCTTTATGTATTAAGCCTTTTAACATAATTTAAAGGAAATTAAATTAAAAAAAGACATTTCATGTCATCTGATTTGATGCTGTCTTTAAGATGTGCACTAACCATGTCCCACACCAGTAATGCTCTCTTGCGGCACAGACTGCCAAGTCGACTGCACCAAACATTATCAAGCCAGAATTGAACTCCGTCTTTGTCCATCCAGATGGATGAAGATGGAGTTCAATTATGTCTTGATAAGGTTTTGTGCCGTCGACCTGGCTGTCTGCGCCACAAGAGAAAAATACTGATGTGGGACATGTTTAGTGCACATCTTAAAGACAGCATCAAATCAGCTGTCACCAATGAGTGCACTGACATTGCCGTTATTCCAGGTGGATTGACATCACAACTTCAGCCACTAAACGTTTGTCAAAACAAGCCATTTAAAGACAGACTTTGCCAGATGATGTAATTGCACTGTTTGCAGGAGAGGATTTGGACACTGACTTTGAAGGATTTTAATTGTTTACCTCGTGACGAACTGCAAACAGTATTCAGTATCGGTAAGCCTATTCGGTAGTTAGAAACCGGTATTTACTTAAATATGTTAGATTTAAAGGGCCACTGTAAGTAAATATTTTCTATGCCTGTTACTAACTAACTACCCCAAATACGCTTTTTATCAATAGCATTTCATTAACATCTCTACCGTATATCAGAAATCTTGTCTGCAAATTTAATTGTTTTCCAAACCCACTCCGTGGGTATCCTTTGCTCTGTACCAATCCGTTTACAATACCTAGGTTTCAAAATGGCGCTTTAAGCACAAAGTTATTGGTTTAAGTATTTTGAACACGTAGTGCTGAAAATAGTGGGCAGGATAACGTGACATCATCGGCAAATAAAAGATATAACTTTTAGAATGTTATGAAACTTCGTTTTGGAGAAAATATAGGTCAGTAGGTTTTAATTAATGTTTATTAACTTTAATATGTTAGTTGTTTAGCTTAAAAATTATAACAGAAAGTAATCCTTTAATATTCTTTGGTTACTGTTTATGTTACAATTACATATCATAAAATTGTGTTTTCATTCTTTGATATTACCGGTAGACATGTGCGATACGGTTCGGTCCGAATCGAAATTCGGATGAATTTTGTCGAATTCGGAATTCGGATCGATTCGAATTTCCGAATTGCGGCAGTGCCGAATCCACCGAATAAATCCGAATCGATTCGAATTTATTCGGATGGATTTGGATGGATTTGGATGGATTCGGATGGGCACAAAAAAGGTGTTCGTGGCTAAAGGCTTTTAACAAATGAAATGATTTTGCATTGTCATCACCCAAGAAACTGATAACCAGTTCAGTTGGAAAGACAACACACAAACACAACAAAAAATGATACCAACAGATGCTGCGCAGCAAGAAAAATGGGGCAAACAGATGTAACACTGAAAAATTATGTGAAACGTTGTAAAAAAATTATGCAAACAGGTAAACAAACCCACAGCATGACAATAACAAAGAGAAGTCAAGATTTATAATTATGATATTATAAGATTATTTATCCATGCTATTATAGGGTAAACCTTGATTAAGAAAGTTTTACAGTAAAGATGTGCATTAGGCATGAGTTGGAGGTCAAACAATGGTAAAATAATTGTAGGGAAAGTATTCTAATTGGTGAACATAAGGGATAAAGTATGGAAGTAATAGGGTCATAGAGTCAAGACTGTGGGGCCGATTTATCAAGGGCCGAATGGCCTCTGATGCCCCTGTTTCCGCACAAGCGTTCAGGTTTGCCGGAAACAGCAGTTATGAAACAGCGGTATTAAGACTGCTGCTCCTTAACTGGTCCGCCGCCTCTGAGGCTGAGGACATCAATCCGCCAGATCGTGTACGATCGGGTTGATTGACACCCCCTGCTAGCAGTGAATCTGCAGGGGGCAGCATTGCACAAGCAGTTCACCAGAAATGCTTGTGCAATGTTAAATGCTAACAGCGTATGCTGTCGGCATTCAGCGATATCTGTCGGACATGATCCACTGAGCGGATCATGTCGGACAGACATTTGATAAATCGGCCCCTGTATCCTAACATAACATAAGCTTTATTGCTTAAGGAGAAAAAATGAGTCATTAAAAACAATTTTTCTCCAACATTGGTGTGTCCGGTCCACGGCGTCATCCATTACTTGTGGGAATATTCTCTTCCCCAACAGGAAATGGCAAAGAGCACAGCAAAAGCTGTCCATATAGCCCCTCCTCAGGCTCCGCCCCCCAGTCATTCTCTTTGCCGCTCTGAACAAGTAGCATCTCCACGGAGATGGTGAAAAGTATGTGGTGTTTAGTTGTAGTTTTTAATTCTTCTATCAAAAGTTTGTTATTTTGAAATAGTACTGGTTGTGCTATTTACTCTGAAACAGAAAGAGATGAAGAGTTCTGTTTAAAAGAGGAGTATGATTTTAGCAGCAGTAACTAAAATCAATTGCTGTTCCCACGCAGGACTGTTGAGCCCAGAGAACTTCAGTTGGGGGGAACAGTTTGCAGACTTTTCTGCTCAAGGTATGACTAGCCATTTATCTAACAAGACTGTGTAATGCTGGAAGGCTGTCATTTTCCCTCATGGGGATCGGTAAGCCATTTTCTTAGACTCAAAAAAGAATAAAGGGCTTATTATGGGCTATTAACTGGTGGACACTCTTAAGGGCTAAATCGATTGCTTATTTAAGTATTATTTACAGTTTGAAGTGGATTTCACACTTTTTATTATTTGGGGAACGTTTTTAACACTAGTTAAGACACCTTCCCAGTCAGGAAGGGCCTTTCACTGTAGTAGGCAGAGCCTCATTTTCGCGCCATTATTGCGCAGTTTCTTTTGAGTGCAGTGCATGCAGCTGCATGTGAGAGGGTCTGGTATCCACTGAAAACATTCCTAGAAGGCTTGAATTGGTATCGTATACCCCCTGGGATAGGTGAAGTCGCAACAAACGCTGTGGCTGGGACTGTAGTGGGGTTAAAATTGCAAACGGCTCCGGTTTCCGCATTTTAAGGGTTAAAAGCTTGAAAATTGGGGTGCAATACTTTGAATGCATTAAGACACTGTGGTGAAAATTTGGTAAAGATTGGATAATTCCTTCATAGTTTTTCACATATTCAGTAATAAAGTGTGCTCTGTTTAACATTTAAAGAGACAGTAACGGTTTTGTTTAAAAACGGTTTTTGTGCTTTATTAACCAGTTTAAGCCTGTCTAACATGTCTGTACCTTCAGATAGATCATGTTCTGTATGTATGGAGGCCAAGGTGGTTCCCCCGTCAAATGTATGTGATAATTGTGCCATGGCGTCCAAACAAAGTAAGGACAGTACTGTCACATTTAGTAAGGTTGCCCAGGATGATTCCTCAAATGAAGGAAGTAGGGATAGTTCTGCATCCTCTCCTTCTGTGTCTATACCAGTTATGCCCGCGCAGGCGACCCCTAGTACTTCTAGCGCGCCAATGCTTGTTACTTTGCAACAATTGACGGCAGTAATGGATAACTCCATAGCTAATATTTTATCCAAAATGTCAGCATTTCAGAGAAAGTGTGATTGCTTTAAACACTGTAGAGCAGGAGGGCGCTGATGATAATTTATCTGTCATACCCTCACACCAGTCTGAAGTGGCAGTGAGGGAGGGTTTGTCAGATGGAGAAATTTCTGATACAGGAAGAATTTCTCAGCAGGCAGAACCTGATGTTGTGACATTTACATTTAAATTAGAGCATCTCCGCGCATTACTTAAGGAGGTGCTATCTACTCTGGATGATTGTGACAATTTGGTCATCCCAGAAAAATTGTGCAAGATGGACAAATTCCTAGAGGTCCCGGTGCACCCTGATGCCTTTCCGATACCTAAGAGGGTGGCGGACATAGTGAATAAGGAGTGGGAGAAGCCAGGCATACCTTTTGTCCCTCCTCCTATATTTAACAAATTGTTCCCCATGGTCGACCCCAGGAAGGACACATGGCAAACAGTCCCTAAGGTCGAGGGGGCGGTTTCTACACTAGCCAAACACACGACTATTCCCATTGAGGACAATTGTGCTTTCAAAGATCCTATGGATAAAAAATTGGAGGGTTTGCTTAAAAAGATTTTTGTACAGCAAGGTTACCTCCTTCAACCAATTTCGTGCATTATTCCTGTCACTACAGCAGCGTGTTTCTGGTTCGAGGAACTGGAAAAGTCGCTCAGTACGGAGACTCCATATGAGGAGGTCATGGACAGAATTCACGCACTTAAGTTAGCTAATTCCTTTATTTTAGATGCCGCTTTGCAGTTAGCGAGATTAGCGGCGAAAAATTAAGGGTTTGCAATTGTGGCGCGCAGAGCGCTCTGGCTAAAGTCTTGGTCGGCGGATGTATCTTCCAAGACAAAATTTCAGACATCAATGGGGGAAAGGGCCATGCCCTACCACAAGATAGGCCTTTTAAGGCTAAGAATAAGTCCAATTTTCGTTCCTTTCGCAATTTCAGGAACAGACCGGCTTCTAACTCTGCAGTCTCTAGACAAGAGGGTAACGCTTCCCAGGCTAAACCAGCTTGGAAACCAATGCAAGGCTGGAACAAGGGTAAACAGGCCAAGAAGCCTGCTGCTGCTACCAAGACAGCATGAAGGGTAGCCCCCGATCCGGGACCAGATCTAGTAGGGGGCAGACTCTCTCTCTTTGCTCAGGCTTGGGCAAGAGATGTTCCGGATCCCTGGGCACTAGAAATAGTCTCTCAGGGTTATCTTCTAGAATTCAAGGAACTGCCCCCAAGGGGAAGGTTCCACATGTCTCGCTTGTCTTCAGACCAAATAAAGAGACAGGCATTCTTAAATTGTGTAGAAGACCTGTTAAAGATGGGAGTGATACACTCAGTTCCAACTGTGGAACAAGGTCAGGGGTTTTACTCAAACCTGTTTGTAGTTCCCAAAAAAAGAGGGAACTTTCAGACCAATTCTGGATTTAAAAATTCTAAACAAATTTCTCAGAGTTCCATCGTTCAAAATGGAAACCATTCGAACAATTTTACCTACAATCCAGGAGGGTCAATATATGACTACCGTGGATTTCAAGGATGCGTACCTACATATTCCTATCCACAAAGATCATCATCAGTTCCTAAGGTTCGCCTTTCTGGACAAACATTACCAGTTCGTGGCTCTTCCATTCAGTTTAGCCACTGCTCCCAGAATTTTCACAAAGGTGCTAGGGTCCCTTCTAACGGTTCTAAGACCGAGGGGCATTGCAGTGGCACCTTATCTAGACGACATTCTAATTCAAGCGTCGTCTCTTTCCAAGGCAAAGGCTCATACAGACATTGTTCTAGCCTTTCTCAGATCTCACAGGTGGAAGGTGAACGTAGAAAAGAGTTCCCTGTCTCCGTCAACAAGAGTTCCCTTTTTGGGAACAATAATAGATTCTTTAGAAATGAAGATCTTCCTGACAGAGGTCAGAAAGTCAAAGCTTCTAAACGCTTGTCAAGTTCTTCACTCTATTCTGCAGCCTTCCATAGCTCAGTGCATGGAAGTAGTAGGATTGATGGTTGCAGCAATGGACATAGTTCCTTTTGCTCGAATTCATCTAAGACCATTACAACTGTGCATGCTCAATCAGTGGAATGGGGACTATGCAGACTTGTCTCCCCAGATTCAAGTAGACCAGGTAACCAGAGACTCATTCCCTTGGTGGTTGACTCAGGATCACCTGTCTCAGGGAATGAGTTTCCGCAGACCAGAGTGGGTCATTGTCATGACCGACGCCAGTCTATTAGGCTGGGGCGCGGTCTGGGGCTCCCTGAAAGCTCAGGGTCTATGGTCTCGGGAAGAGTCCCTTTTCCCGATAAATATCCTGGAACTGAGAGCGATATTCAATGCGCTCTGGGCTTGGCCTCAACTAGCTAAGGCCGGATTCATAAGATTCCAGTCGGACAACATGACGACTGTAGCTTACATCAACCATCAGGGAGGAACAAAGAGTTCCTTGGCGATGAGAGAGGTATCCAAGATCATCAAATGGGCGGAGGATCACTCCTGCCACCTATCTGCAATTCACATCCCAGGAGTAGACAACTGGGAGGCAGATTATTTGAGTCGTCAGACTTTCCATCCGGGGGGGAGTGGGAACTCCATCCGGAGGTCTTTGCCCAGTTAACCCAATTATGGGGCATTCCAGACATGGATCTGATGGCGTCCCGTCAGAACTTCAAGGTTCCTTGCTACGGGTCCAGATCCAGGGATCCCAAGGCGACTCTAGTGGATGCATTAGTGGCGCCTTGGTCGTTCAACCTAGCTTATGTGTTTCCAGCGTTTCCTCTCCTTCCCAGGCTCATAGCCAGGATCAAACAGGAGAAGGCCTCGGTGATTCTGATAGCTCCTGCGTGGCCACGCAGGACTTGGTATGCAGACCTGGTGAATATGTCATCGGCTCCACCATGGAAGCTACCTTTGAGACAGGATCTTCTAGTACAAGGTCCATTCGAACATCCAAATCTAGTTTCTCTGCAGCTGACTGCTTGGAAATTGAACGCTTGATTTTATCCAAGCGTGGATTTTCAAATTCAGTGATAGATACTCTGGTCCAAGCCAGAAAACCTGTGACTAGAAAGATTTACCATAAAATATGGAAAAAATATATCTGTTGGTGTGAATCCAAGGGATTCTCCTGGAGTAAAATTAAAATTTCTAAGATTCTTTCCTTTCTCCAAGAGGGTTTGGATAAAGGGTTGTCAGTGAGTTCTCTAAAGGGACAGATTTCTGCTTTATCTGTCTTGTTACACAAACGACTGTCAGCTGTGCCAGATGTACAGGCTTTTGTACAGGCTTTGGTCAGAATCAAGCCTGTCTACAGACCTATGTCTCCTCCTTGGAGTCTAAATTTAGTTCTTTCAGTTCTTCAAGGGGTTCCGTTTGAACCTTTACATTCCGTAGATATCAAGTTACTATCTTGGAAAGTTATGTTTTTGGTTGCTATTTCTTCTGCTAGAAGAGTTTCTGAATTATCTGCTTTGCAGTGTGATCCACCCTATCTGGTGTTCCATTCAGATAAGGTTGTTTTGCGTACTAAGCCTGGTTTTCTTCCAAAAGTTGTTTCCAACAAGAATATTAACCAGGAAATAGTTGTTCCTTCTCTGTGTCCGAATCCAGTTTCAAAGAAGGAACGTTTGTTACACAATTTAGATGTAGTTCGTGCTTTAAAGTTCTATTTAGAAGCAACAAAGGATTTTAGACAAACCTCATCTTTGTTTGTCGTTTACTCTGGTAAGAGGAGAGGACAAAAAGCTACTGCTACCTCTCTTTCTTTCTGGCTGAAAAGCATTATCCGATTGGCTTATGAGACTGCCGGACGGCAGCCTCCTGAACGAATCACAGCTCACTCTACTAGGGCTGTGGCTTCCACATGGGCCTTCAAGAACGAGGCTTCTATTGATCAGATATGTAAGGCAGCGACTTGGTCTTCTCTGCACACTTTTGCCAAATTCTACAAATTTGATACTTATGCTTCTTCGGAGGCTATTTTTGGGAGAAAGGTTTTGCAAGCCGTGGTGCCTTCCATTTAGGTGACCTGATTTGCTCCCTCCCTTCATCCGTGTCCTAAAGCTTTGGTATTGGTTCCCACAAGTAATGGATGACGCCGTGGACCGGACACACCAATGTTGGAGAAAACAGAATTTATGCTTACCTGATAAATTACTTTCTCCAACGGTGTGTCCGGTCCACGGCCCGCCCTGGTTTTTTAATCAGGTTTGAACAATTTTTTTCTCTATACACTACAGTCACCACGGCACCCTATAGTTTCTCCTTTTTTTCTCCTAACCGTCGGTCGAATGACTGGGGGGCGGAGCCTGAGGAGGGGCTATATGGACAGCTTTTGCTGTGCTCTTTGCCATTTCCTGTTGGGGAAGAGAATATTCCCACAAGTAATGGATGACGCCGTGGACCGGACACACCGTTGGAGAAAGTAATTTATCAGGTAAGCATAAATTCTGTTATTACCAAAGTACCGACCCAGTAAAGAACTCACAATATGGCCGTCTCCATGCAAGTTTACATCAAAGATTACTGCTCATTCTAATAGTGTACATTTACATTTGTAATTTGTCTTTAAATTGAAACAAGCAAATTTATATACATATATTTACAATTACAAGACATAAGGGTTGAATTTGTTATATGCTTCTAAACGTATAATATGAACATAATGGTCATAATGGTTATTTAACGTGCACCCATAGACGGGCGAATTTGCCCATTTACGGGCGCACGTTAAATAACCAGTCATTACAAGTGTCCCCCAATTGCCCCCAGAATGAAGTGTGAGGTTCATTTTTTTTTTTTAATGACTGCACAAAGCAGTTTTAAGGGGTTAAAGTGAATGGATGTAGGGTGTTAGAAAAAATATTCACATAGATATATATTAAAACTTTTGCTGGCTATCGCTGCATGACTTACCTTCTTTGCCCCTTCGCGCTAGGCTCTCAGCCAAGACATGAGAACGAGGCTCCCATTGGAGCTTATGGAAGCGCGCTCTCAGGTGTGCAAAGCTTCCATGCAATGCGAAAGTGAGGTTGCATTCACATTGCTCTCCACTTCGAATACCAGCGCACATTTGTGTGTGCTGGACTGGTATTACGAGTAGAGCGAAAAAATATTGTGCTTGCAAAAGCACAATTTTGGGCTCCACTTGTAATCTGGCCCAATATTATCTGTTATCTGGTACTATTAGTTTAACCCTTTCACTGCCCTAAAGGGCTGCCGTGTATGTGCTCAAAGCTTTGCAAACTTCTTTTGTAGTTAAAGTGTTAAATAACTTTTACAATACCATTTAATTAATGATTGAGTAGCAGGGATAGGCATTGTAATTAAAACAATCTGGCATAACTGTGGTTTTGACTTCCTTCACCACAGTATGAAACCGTCATGGGTGGCAGAATTTAACTGCAGCTGCTGCAGCTGTTGCTTCTGACAACAGAGAAATCCTAGAAAGCTGAATGACTAAATTTGCACTAATAGCGAAAGCATGCATCTTATTTTTTTTTTTTTTTAAATAGAATTTATTTTAATCACCATGTCATTTTATAACTGCTGCAAGGAAATTTCCTAAGCTTTTTTGAGCCAACTATTCATCCAATACTGATTGTGTCTTAGAAGGTGGGAAATTAATGTCTAACAAGTGTTTTTTGGAAGAAATATGTAAGATTGAAATAAGAGTATTAATGGTTGTGTTCCAGCTCTGTGTGTAATTAAAGAGATTTTTCTATTGAGCTTATCAAAAGCAAATGTTTAAACATTATATTACGTTTTAATTGTGAGTTTGACTTCTGTGGTGGGAACATGAATAGAAAATGGAAATAATTCTGACTTACATAAAGTCAAACTACTTGGAGGATCAAAGTCAGCACATTTTGCCTTTTTTTGCAGGAAGATCATGTCAAACTAATCAAGGTTATTTCTTTGACTTTGTATCTAAAGTAATAGATGAGGTTGGAGCAGTAAATTGATATAATGCTGGCTCAAGGTTACACAACAGTTTTTTATTAAATAAAGAGTCAGTAAAAGTAATTTTGTTTAAGCATTGCATTTCCTTCATTGCAATGTGTTTGTGTAAGTAGGTTTGGGGATTTACAGTGCAATGCAAATTTGAGACCCCATGGTCACCAACATATGGGTGGCAGTGCATACTCTTATACCGCATGCATACCCCTAGGTATAAGGGGCTCAGAAATGGAGGGGGATATCACCAATATGTGGACATGGCCAAGTTGGAAGGGGAGGGTTGTGGGTGGGTTTATAGGCGTGTCTGGTCGGTGAGTGTGCCTGGGTGGTTTGTGAGCATATCTGGGTGGTCTAAGGGCAAGTCTAAGGAAAAAATTGCAAATAGAAATATATGACCGTCTCAAAAGGACAGTGAGAAAAGAACTCCCAATTAGGGACTGTCTCTCACAAATAGGGACAGTTGGGAGGTCGGCCCATGGAATCATGATACACTTTCACAGACTCACCATAAACACCACCATGCCTACTGAAGCCCACTAAATCCCCTGTACTCCTCAAATTCTCATGCACCATGTTAACATCCAACCCTTGCTTAGCCACTTTCTGCTCCTGCTGCCTCAACACAGGTCTCCCACACACAGACCACTCCTGCAAAGATCCTTTAGCACATCCACACACCCTGTGCCCATGTGACCCTGTCTCATCCCTCACACACTCCACTAATTGCCCCTGCAAATGTGCACTGACAAGGCCTTGATGTGCCACACTAGTCCTCAGAGACTGCATCACTGCCCTAGGTACTCTTTTCCTACCTGGCTGGGCCTGTAGGCAAGGATGATAGAGCACCCCGCTTTGAGCACTGGCTGATTAGAGTGAGGCTGTGTGTTAAAGGGTTGCTAACAGAAGTCCACCTCCAAACAATGGCTGCTGGGAGCAAAGATCCAGAAGATGAGATGCCACCACCCAATAAGACAACAACTGCACCAGACCCAGCAAGGACCTCAGCCAAGGAATGCACCAGCGACAACACTGTAGCCAACAAGTCTGCCTGTAGGACCAAAGTCAAGAAGGGCACAATGCAGGCCCCTAAATTTGCAAAGAAGTGGGGCCCACCACAGGAGAAAGAGTAAAAGAAGAGGGTAACACAAGTGAGGTTGGAGATGGGGAAAGTAGGCAACAAAACCTGGAAAAGAAGTTCAGGCTCAAATTAAGGCCCATGTAAATAAACTCCCTGCTGGCCTCCACTCCTGGAAGTCTGCACCGGGTCAGAAGAGGGAAGGGGCTTAAAGAGCTAGTGGGTTAACCACAAAATCTGAGGAAAACCCCCGAACCCTGGTTCTTCAGTTTTCACCTCCATTCCTTGCCTCAATACTAATCTGTCTCCTTGCAGTAGCCTGACAAGGAGCAGGAGAAGAGTCCTTGAAGCGATGAGGAGGCAAAGATATTTTGCAAGATCTATCAGAAGAAACGCAATGGCTTCCGGGAGAGAAAAGAGAACCAGAAGCCTCAGGAGTCCCTTTTTAACATGTAAGTAAAGCCCTCCCTAAAAACAGCAATGAAGTTGCATTCTAATTCACATACACATTCACACCACCTCCCTTAATGCATGCCAGGCTAAATTAAGCCCTATACTTCCATTACTGACAGAAAAAAAATGCAATAGGACAAAGGAACTATTTTTTCAGCTGTGTATATTTTCCTACAAAATTTCATCCATCAGCTAGAGAGCTGCATATATCAGCCAAATTGCTTGAATACCGCCTACTAATTTGACACTAAGGGGCCAATTTATCATAGTGCGAGCAGACATGATACAATGTAGTGTATCATGTCCGCCGCATATCGATAAATGCCGACAACATACGCTGTCAGCATTTATCATTGCACAAGCAGTTCTTGTGAACTGCTTGTGTAATGCCGCAGATTCGTTGCCAAACGGCCGCTAGCAGGGGGTGTCAATCAACCCGATCATATCTGATCGGGTCGATTTCTGTCTGCGGCCTCAGAGCAGATGGACAAGTTATGGAGCAGCGGTCTTTAGACCGCTGCTTCATAACTTCTGTTTCCGGCGAGCCTTAAAGCTCGCGTGGAAACAGGGGCATCAAGCTCCATTTGGAACTTGATAATTTGGCCGCATAATGTAAGGTCTTGCCTGAGAACACCACTAAACTTAATAACAGATGCAAGAAAAACATTCAGTCATATTTTTAAAGTAAAAAGTGATTGCCAATGGAAAAACTATGAGGATGCGCAGTTCAGACAATGCAAAAATTGAAAGAAAAGCTTTCTTAGGACTAAATGGCCCTAGTTGGTAATAGATACCTTTGATGTCTTAAAAAACTTTTGTTGATGAGCATTTGGTAGTGAAATAGAAAAATGTGGACAGTGTTAAAAGTATAAATTGAAAACAGTGATATGAAAATCCCAAAAAATGAAAAATATATGAAAAGAAAGTATAAGTGTCAATTGATTGTTAGATGCTGACTAATGGGGGTAAAAAATGCCCTAACAATGAGTGCTTAGAATAATATATGACATAAAATACAATATAATATCTGAGTGAATGTCCGTGAATAAAATGTCCAAATAAAATGTCCAAAGTGAAATCACAAGAGAATGTCTTAATAATACTTGAGTGCTCGGCAAGCTCAACTTGTATCCACGGTGTGATGGGTCTGGTGTCTAGGATAAAGCAAAAACAAGGGGCGCCAACATAGTGTGATATTGTAATAACCAAGGTGAAATAAAACTGTGTGTAAAAACACTACTCACAAGAGGAGTGGCACCTTAAGCCAATAAGGTGCTATCAGGCAGGCTGACGTTCAGAACCAGCAGTCAGTAAGCTGGGGGTCTCAAACATGAGACCCGTGGGATCTGGAAGGTAGCATCAAGGGTAACAGCGTGAATCCTAATGAACAAACAACCAGGTGTATGCTCCAGAGGCTGGAGTATTCTCCCAAAAGGCTGATCTCAGGCTACAGTCTGTATTTGGAAAGCTCACTGTGTCACCGCACAGGTTTTCTTAGAAGATATCCCAAACGGATAATAAAAAGCAGCTGTCAATAAAACCGGGTCGTGGTTTAAAAAACAGGTTGTCTTTATTTCTTTTTGCAACGTGTTTCTTTCTTATTATGCCTGATGAAACGGTCCTGTGCTGACCGAGAAACGCGTTGCAAAAAGAAATAAAGACAACCTGTTTTTTAAACCACGACCCGGTTTTATTGACAGCTGCTTTTTATTATCCGTTTGGGAAATCTTCTAAGAAAACCTGTGCGGTGACACAGTGAGCTTTCCGAATACGGACTGTAGCCTGAGATCAACCTTTTGGGAGAATACTCCAGCCTCCGGAGCACACACCGGGTTGTTTGTTCTTGAAGATTCATGCTGTTACCCTTGACGCTACCTTACAGATCCCACGGGTCTCACGTTTGAGACCCCCAGCTTACTGACTGCTGGTTCTGAACGTCAGCCTGCCTGATAGCACCTTATTGGCTTAAGGTGCCACTACTCTTGTGAGTAGTGTTTTTACACACAGTTTTATTTCACCTTGGTTATTACAATATCACACTATGTTGGTGCCCCTTGTTTTTGCTTTATCCTATATTTATTAAAGTTCTTGCACCTACATTATTGAACACACTATCATGAAGGCATGAAGGCATGTTCAAGTTTACAAGTTCAATAGTGTAGGTCCAAGAACATTGAAACTTACTTTTATCGACTGTGATTGGACTTAGTGTGCATGGAGGTGTGTTCCCTATAAAAACCCATTCACAAAGGAGCAATCTCATTTAAGGGTCCTGTTAATAGATACAATGTTGCAAGGCAGCTGTTTCAAGCTTTACAGTTTCATTAATGTTAAAATCCAGTATAAGAAGATATTAAAAGTCCAATAATATAAACCCTTGATCGCCTTTATTGTTTTCAGATCACACCAAAATACAAACAGTTCTTAAACAAAAGAAAAAAATATTTTCAAAAACATTATTTTTCAAAATTTAAAAGTGACCATATAGCGATAGAAAAATGTTGCATAGTCTGACTATCATGACAACATAAAAGATGCATTCAGATAGTTCAGCAGTGGTGCGGATGGAGACGGATTACTAGTACCTAAGTTGATTTTTAAAAGGCTCTAAAGGCACCAGTACTGTTAGTTACAATAACAAAAGTGCAAGTATAACTGACAATAAAATATTAAAATTTAAAAATAAAAATACGCCATGTTGGGCGCCATGATTTGAACAGCCAATAGAATTTCAGTAGCTCTCATCCTATTGGCTGATTTGAAAATGTCAGCCAATAGGAATGCAAGGTACCCCATTAAACGGGTACCTTGCATTCAAGCTTCAGTGTACGGCGGTGATCATATGAAGAGGATGCTCCGCGCTGGATGTCATCACCGGTCCTGGACAGCACCGCTCTGCGCCTCCACAGCTCTGCACCACTGGGATGAAGATAAAAGATGGTTCCCTGTTTGAGGAAGATGTCACCGCCTGGATGAAGACTTCTCGCCGCCTGGATGAGGATGGATGACCGGACTTCAGGAACCGTAAGTAGATATTCTGGGGTTAGTGTTAGGTTTTTTTTTTTTTTTCATTTTTTGTGATTTTTTTTTTTAGATTAGGAATTTGGGAAGTAAAAGAGCTGAATGCCTTTTTAAGGGCAGTAAAAGAGCTGAATGCCCTTTTAAGGGCAGTAAAAGAGCTGAATGCCCTTTTAAGGGCAATGCCCATACAAAAGCCCCATTAGAGGCAATGGGTAGCTTAGGATTTTTTTAGACTTAGGTTTTTTATTTTGGGAGGTTGGTTGGGTGGGGGGTTTTACTGTTGGGGGGACTTTGTAATTTTTTTGTAGGTAAAAGAGCTGTTTAACTCAGGGCAATGCCCTACAAATGGCCCTTTTAAGGGTTATTGGTAGTTTATTGTTAGGTTAGGGGGTGTTTTTATTTTTTTGGGGGGGTATTTTTATAGAGCTATTAGATTAGGTGTAATTGTTTTTATTTTTGATAATTTCATTTATTATTTTTTGTAATCTTAAGAGTTTTTTATTTTTTTTTATATTTTTTGTGTTTATTATTTTTTGTAGTATTAGGTTTATTTAAATTTGTAAATTAGGTTTTTTAATTGGCAGTTTTTTTTATTTTATTAGAATATTTATGTTAGGTTAATTTATAGTTTAATCTTAGTTTTTTTATTATTTCACAGGTAAGTTTTTATTTATTTTAAGATAGTTATATTGTAATGTTTTATTTAAGCCCTGTACGACGCTGGTCATTATGCCCTTAAGGACCAGCGACGTACCCTGTACATCGCTGCAGTCCTGGGCATCTCTCTGCCGTAATCTAGCTCAAAATAGCGAGATTGCACTATTTCTGCATGCCCAATGAGTGGGCACTGCAGAAATAGATTTTCAGAGTTGTCTCTGTGGCCCTCTCTGCATCGCACAGTGGTGGTGCTGATTGTTGGTGGGCGGGAGTGTAATGAGGGAGGTGAGTGGGCGGCCCATTGCTGGAGGAGGCGGGTGGGAGTGGGTGGGACCACTACGCCACGCAACACGTTAGGGAAAAAAAAGTGCCGGTTACACCAGGAAGTAAGGGGGAAGGAGGGAGGAAGGGCAATGAGGGGGATCCTATGTGGGTTCCACTGAGGGAAAGAGATGTGGGAGGGGGAGGGGAGGGGGGCAGCTACACTACAGAAAAAAGGGTATTTTAATTTTTATTTATTTTTAAATGCCTAATTTGCTGCAAACTGGGTACTGGCAGACAGCTGCCAGTACCTAAGATTGCGGCTTAGAGAGCTGTTTGGGAAGGATCAGGGAGGTTGGGGGGTAAGGGCGGATAATACACTGCAGAAAACCGAAAACATTTTTTTTATAAAAAAGCAAAAAAATTAAGCAGCCTTTTATTTTAGTACTGGCAGACTTTCTGCCAGTACTTAAGATGGGGATGACCTTTGGGGGTGGGGGAGGGAAGAGAGCTGCTTGAGAGGGGTCAGGGAGGGATCAGGGGGAGGGATGTGTCAGGTGGGAGGCTGATCTCTACACTAAAGCTAAAATTAACCCTACAAGCTACCTAATTAACCCCTTCACTGCTGGGCATAATACACGTGTGGTGTGCAGCGGCATTTAGCGGCCTTCTAATTACCAAAAAGCACTGCCAAAGCCATATATGTCTGCTATTTCTGAACAAAGGGGATCTTATAGAAGCATTCATAACCATTTGTGCAATAATTGCACAAGCTATTTGTAAATAATTTCAGTGAGAAACCTAAAATTGTGAAAAACTTAACGATTTTTTTTATTTGATCGCATTTGGCGGTGAAATGGTGGCATGAAATATACCAAAATGGGCCTAGATCAATACTTTGGGTTGTCTAATAAAATAAAAAATATATAGTTTTGATAGGTAAATATATTAAAAAAAGAAAAAAGGCTCTCTTTCTGTTTAAATGTAGTGATGGCAAAAATGCTTAAAATGCTCTTGTCTTTTGGGGAAGTTTTTGTCAGAAATGCCCGGTCCTTAAGGAGTTAAAGTTAGGGGGTGTTAGGTTTAGGGGTTAATAGTTTAATTTAGTGTTTTGCAATGTGGGGGGATGGTGGTTTAGGGGTTAATAGGTTTATTTTATTGTTGCAATGTGGGGGCTGGTGGTTTAGGGGTTAATAGGTTTAGTTTATTAGGTGCAATGTGGGGGCTGGCAGTTTAGGGGTTAATAGGTTTATATAGTGTTGGCAATGTGGGTGGGCGGCAGATTAGGGGTTAATAAGTTTATTTAATAGTCACAATGTGGGTAGGCAGCAGATTAGGGGTTAATAGGTGTAATATAGTATTTGCGATGCAGGAGGGTGGCGGTTTAGGGGTAATAGGTAGTTTATGAGTGTTAGTGTACTTTGTAACATTTTAGTTATGAGTTTTGTGAAACATTTTTGAATTGCAAAATCTATAACTACTGGTCTCAGATCGCAGAATGGCTCACGTCGGTATAGGCTGTAACGCAAGCATTTTAGTCGGACCGCACAACCTGTAATATGGCGCAATGGAAAATCACGCACTTAAACGTCATTTTTTGAGTGCGGAATAGAGGGTTACGTTAAGGCTAAAATGCTTGCGTTATAGCCTATACCACCGCGACTCGTAATATGCGTTACTGGCCATTTTTACGCGCAATGGCCAATTTTTAAGCGGTATAGCCGTATCACACCATAACACATAACTTGTAATGTAGCCGTTGATTATAAGGCATCGTCTATTAGATTGTACCCTTCTAACATCTTCAAACAACTGCTAATACTAAATTATAAGAAGAGCATGTAAATACAAATCAACAGACTTCCAATAGATGAAACTTTAGGAAAGAACTATGAGCTGTTTAAAATTCTCATCCTCCCTGTGTATAACCCAGGTCTGGACATCAGACATTAAGTCATCATAAGAAAATCTGAGGTTTGTCCCCTATAGAGTAGGTAGCAAAAAATAATCCTTACTAACTCAGGTATCACAATGAGTCCATTCAGTGTGGCTGAACTGTTCTATAAATAATTACTGGGTCATGACAGGTGACGATTGCTTAGGGGAAAGATAGTGTCCCATCTCTTATAATACTAATCAAGACTTTAGTCATATATATGGGTAAACTAGTGATACTATGAAACCCCCATGAGTAAGACCTTGGGAAGGGATAAACACTGATATATATCAAACTTTAAAACATAAACAACGACAAACATCAAGTTGGATAATACTCTAAGCAAGTCCCAAGCCATCTTCATCGAGTATGAGTGGTAGTTGATCTGAGGCGATTATCCAAATCCTATTTTGAGCATTTGGGAGCAGTTTGTGTCACCTCTCCGGTAGTCGACATACCTGGACACTTGAAGGGGTGATGGCATCCATATTTGAGAACCACTGTCCTGATGAATGTACCTTCTATAGCTGATGATCAGCTCCATATTGCAGCTTTGTGGTTTAGCAGTTCATAAGACCATAGCTTGTTCAGTTATTAGGGTGTCTGTAGTTTTGGATACAAGTGCAGGTGTGCATAAATTCGTAGGGCATCTCTTCATTTGCCATGGTGGATTTGAAGCCTGGTGCTATTAGCTTCCGCATGGGTCTCGTAATGGCTAGGGTTTGCTTTAAAGTAAAGTCCTCCCTCCTTGGCATAGACAGACTTGCATAGAGAAGAAGTTCCATGCCCAGTATGGGTGTACTCAGCCAATATCTCTCTCTCTCCAGCTGTTGGGGCTCACAATGCTCTCGGAGACCTTCCACATGGTCTGTGTTTTCAAGTTTAGATTGATCAGGACCACACTTCACTTCCATAGCTGCGAGGTTGTAGTGGTCAAGGTCCGGTGGAGGTATGAGCTCTGCAAACTGCTGTATTAGAGTCAGATTTGGTTTTAGTCTTGCATCTGAAGCATGAGTGTCAGCTCTTTCCTCCTCTACATAGTTGGAGTGTAGCTGGGGTGTGGATGTCTCCTCTAGCATCGCACAAAGGTTTTTCTCAAAGTCTAGTGGGATTTGCATTAAGATATTAAGTAGTTCCTCCATTGTCACACTGGAGTAGGTATAAAATGTAACCAGCATTAAAAATATGGTTTAGTAACCCAGAATCTAAAACTCCAGGGGGGTATATGTGCGGGCAGCCCAAACAGAACAAATAATCAAGCACACCTTGTAGGCCTTGTGGCTCAACCTCATGCAGAACATAGGCAGATCCATCTTAATGCTGTGTATTCCCAGACTTCTCTTGAGATTATCAAGTCAGACACACTTGGAACGGTAGTATATTGTGATCTATTTTATGATTACCCTTTAAAATTCTATCAAATTCCAGGAGCTCTCCACAAACACGTCCTGCCACAACCGCTATAGGCTCCGTCCCCCAAAGAAACAATTTTTAACATCTATGACAGACTTTTTTTTTATTTCTATAGAAGAGTCACTGAATTTGTCAGGGCATGCCTAATCCCGCTACAAAGTTTTTCTTCTGCATTGTAGATTGCAGCATCGCAATACACACATACATGCATGAATTACGGCTCACAATTATTTGTTACATTTCTGTTTGAATAATATGTGCATGGCTTCACCCATTTGGATGTGTATTGTAGCAAAATGTGTGCATTCAAGCAGCAAACCTTTTGAAATCTAACTGCATGTCTGCATGAAATATGATCACATTCTTGGTGAGGATATTTCAAACATATTTCTTGGTTTGTAAGAAATAAACTAATTTCTTTAGACTATTACCAATAAATTATGTGGACTTTCCATAATTATTCCTTTTTTACAGTTTGTTGTCATTTCACAACTAATTTTAAATAGAATAACAAATCTTCTCAAATCTTTTTTAGCTTAAGCTATGCCGTTCAGGACTTTATTTCAACTTGCCCCTGTCTGCTATTTAGTGTCAAACTGAAAGGATACAAAATACAGAAGCCCATTATAAAAGAAGATAGCTCTAATATTTTCTGAATGTGAGTCTTTCTTTAATTAATGCTAATTTTTATGGTGGGTGTATTATCGTTTTGTGAAATACAAGAAGACTCTGAGAAATAAATCAATTGAAAAAAAATGACCTTATTAGCAATTTCCAAGTTTATTTGAATTCTGATTGAAGTCACTGCCATCATAACATCTTGCAAATGCATCATGGTACACATATAAAAGATGCCCTTTTAAGTATTCAATGCATGGCATGGAATGCTATGAATGAAATCAACTATACAAATGTCAGATATTTCTAACTCTCATTCTACGTTAAACAAAGACATATGGAGAATACAGGATTTGGTCCAGTAGGAGTATAGCTTGTGGATACCAGGTTTAATTCTATGGTACCTTTCATCAATAAGTCTGCTGTGTTCGGTATACAGAGGTTTATTATTTCTATAACTACCAGGGAACATTGTGTGCAGCTAAGATCTAGGGCCCACGTTAGATTACTCCCAACTGTGGAACAAAAACCAAACGTAGAGCTGATTTTTGCGCTCTAGTGCAAAAAAGATAAAATGGATATAGTTCCTTCATAATCCAAAAGAGAAGCTATAAAAAAATATATCAACACACTAATCTTGTTGGTGGTGGTCAATATTTACCAATAAGAACACACATCATATCAGATATTGACAAAGAAATATTGTAACACAATCAATAATTCATATGTAACTATAAAATGGTCCCTTCCAATTTTGCATTAGTTTCTAACAATAAAATGTATGTTTACCTTCAAATATTTTTAGCATAGTATACACATTCTTTATGCCTCCGATCAGGAAAACATCATGCAATCCAAATACATTCTTTGTAATTTATCAAAGAGAGTCAAAGAACAACAATATCCAAAGGAAGGTCCCAGTTCAGTCAATTAGAGGTGACACTGCAAAAGCAGCTTATGCAACACAAGTGGTTTTTTTAGGCCATTATAATCCATTTGAATAGTCATTTGAATTAGCAAAACTGTCCAAAATATGTATATGATAGTTCTAAGCCTCCAATTTTTTATTGTATGTTTATTATTAGATAATCACACTATTCTGTATGTTAATGGAAATACATTTTACCTAAGCAATAGCAGATTTTGGGCATCAAGTTTCTCAGGTGATCACAAAAGCAATATCGATGGTTAAAATTCTTCAGCGGCAAATGCCTTTTCAACAGGAAAGCTCCCGAAAAGGTCTTTTAGTGTGTAAAGTACCTCTTCTCGAAATAGAAACTAGGAGGTCATCCTAAACTAAATGATACAATAGTTCAATCACACCTCTTAAGGTTAGAGTAAAGGCCTATTCATGTATCTCCTTTGTTCAATGAGCAAGGGAAATACTTATTTACATGTGTGACATTATCGTTTTGTAAACACTGAATGACCATATAAATTCCATATGTATATTGGGATGATGGGCATACTTCACTAGTCACTTAAGTACCCTAATAAGGGAAATACTTATTTACATGTGTGAGAAATAACGTATTGTAAAAACTGATTAAACATATAAATGCCATATGTATCTTGGCATGATGGGCATACTTCAATAGTCACTTAAGTACCCTAATATCTACAAATGACCCTTTTTTATTTTTATTGTAATCATTGATTAAAAGTCACACTCATATTGCTGTGTTTGTTACTAATAGTATTAGTGTCTTCATAAAACAGGATCACTCAATCGTGACTTTCATAGGAACCTATTGTAATCTGTTTCTATCTGCAATACTGCTAAACCACCGGATTGCATGTTTTATGTTCTCATGATGGGCAGTGACAAGTATTGTTTTTGACAATATTATTTTTATTGTTTGTCTAAGCACTTTTTCCATTTTGTTGTGATCTGAAAACAAGATGGTTACTACGGGTTTCTATGAATAGGACTTATACTGGATTTTCACATAACTGAAACTGTAAAGCAGCCTTTGCACTATTATACCTGCCTAGGAGACCCTCAAACGAGATCACACCTTAGTGACTGTTTTTTTTTTATAGAGGACACACCTCCATGCAAGCTAAGTCCAAACACGGTCCCAACATTGTGCCTTACATTATTGTCATGTAGGCACGTTCCAGTTTACAAGTTCAATAATGTAGGCACATGCACTTTAATACACACTGTTATAACCATGTTTGCACTAAGCATGCATGAAGATGCATCCCTTATAAAAAATCCAGTCCTAAAGGTGCAGGTTATGAAGTTAGGGTTGATTGCATTGTGGAGGATTGTGTCAGCCATTACAGGACATTGTTGGGTGGAGGTTCTAGTTAGACAATTGACAGGATTAGATTAGACATAATAGGCTATAGCAGTGGGGGACAGGCGGTTACGGTAAGGGTTCATTCTGAGGGGGTATTATTAGATTCATTATTATAGGGTATTTCAGAGGATAAAGATTAGGGTTATTTGCTTTGAAGACTTTTACATCAGCCATCACAGAGTATTGGTGAGAACTGAGGTGGCAGTTAAAGTTCATTATGATGGGGAGTGCTTATATCACCCATTATAGGTAATGTTAGTGTGAAATAAACAACTACTAGGCTTCAAGGGCTATAACACTGATAGCTATGTAATATAGGTAATGACAACTGGATCATACTAACCAGCCATCATGTACCATTATTATTTGGTTTCATGCTGTCATTAGATAACAGTAGTCGTGTAAATATTATTTAGTCACTAAAATTGAGCCACTATGAAAGATCGGGTATAACTTGAAATTTTCATAGCAACCTGCATTAAATATCAAAAATCTTAATGATGCAAAAAAAAAAAGAATAAGTAAAGGTTAGGGTTAGAATTAGGACTAGCACTAGTATTTGTGGTTAGTATTGTTTGTGTCCAGTGTTGGTTCTAGGGTTCAGTATAAATACTATGATTAAAACTGGTTTGTGTTAACCCCTTAGTTGATAGGGAGAATTGCAGCACATTCCAAACCACTGTGTTGGAACCCTATGTGGCTAACAAGAAATCAAATACTGATTTACATTGTTCATGTGTCTTTGGAGGGGCATTGCCCAGGATAATTTTGAGACCCCCCCCACACACACACACACACACACACTGCAGCGAGAGTCAGAGAAATTACATGTTGTAAGCCTGGATCTGGGGTTATGGTTTTCTTCAATCCCTGTAAGATGCAGCCAAAAACAACCATCATCTGGAGCCCCTTTCCCTTCTTATTTGGGCTAGAGGGACTATTCACTGCCATATTGAAAATTCATTATTCCTTCTTTCAAATGAGTGGTCACTTGTACCCTTAGGATTCAACTGAACACCAATACAAACAGTGATATCATGCCGAGCTGGAAACTAGGTGATTTCTAGTGGAGAGGGAGGGGGGTTACTATCCCCCCTCTCATTTAATTAGAGCGTATGAGACCCCTCGTGTGAAAGAAGTGTTTGAAAAGGGAAATGGAGGAATTATAGAGCCCCAATGCCCCCATAAAACACAGAATGGTATGAAACCCCAGTTTGGAATAGGGGAGCCACCTCTTTCCAATATAGGGTCTCATTCCATCTAGTTAAATACCTAATGTTTTTACTTATGACGGAAGTATCTCCAAAGAAGCCCCTATCCCAGAAATGCAGCATACAACACACAGACACACAATACCCTTCACATGAAAGAGAATTACCTGATTTCAAATGATGTGTGTCATGCCGTTATAGGTAGCAGATGCCTTCTTACTTACTTTTATTGTGATGGGGTGTGTGGCAGTTTACTTTTATAAGTGTAGGGGGTGGATGGTGTGGGTGAAAAAACTTTATTTTGTGCGCCTAAAGTCTTTACGTAAACTTTAAAATAGCGTAAAATGCGTTTCGGTTCCAGCAATCACATTTACTTTCAACTTGTAATACGAGCACACTTTTGCGCTTGACAGGGCCCATAGAAAGCATAGGGAGCACAAATG
Source organism: Bombina bombina (assembly GCF_027579735.1). NCBI lineage: Eukaryota > Metazoa > Chordata > Amphibia > Anura > Bombinatoridae > Bombina > Bombina bombina. The sequence continues at coordinate 1,345,922,494 of NC_069500.1, read as the reverse complement.
AGCTAAAAAAAATACAGCAAACTTGTGAATGCGTTTGCACTTCTCATGCAAACGATTGTGCTCCACCCGTAATCTAGCCCTTAGTGTTTCTTGTCCCTTTAAATTGCAGATGGACAAAGTTCCTGACTTGGGAACCTGTCCGCATACTTTTGTGAAAAAATTCAGGGGACACTGTACATCTGCTGCCTGAATATACCATTGCACAAGGACTTACTTATGCAACTCCGCCTCCTGCTCACGCAGACCAATCGTGCAAGAGCAGGGCCTATCAGTCACCACTAACAAATGTGTTTGGGGGGTTTTATATCCCCCACCTCTGAGGTGCTTCTTACGTTACAGAAAGCAGGTTTGACTGTGTGGGTCTGCTCCGCTGCTTTGTACATTGGGCCCATGTTTGACTGAGCCCGACATGACTTATGTACATATGTGAGATCTCTAGGGAGCAAGCACCTCCAATTTGTCTGCCTTCCTTGTCTTTATTTATTATACCGCTTGTATAACACTGTGGAACAAATAAAGGCCTAGATTTGGAGTTTTGTCGGTAAGGACCCGCGTAGCTAACGCCGGCTTTTTTCTGGCCGCACCATAAAAATAACTCTGGTATTGAGAGTCCACATAAAGGCTGCGTTAGGCTCCAAAAAAGGAGCGTAGAGCATTTTTAACGCAACTTCAACTCTCGATACCAGAGTTGCTTACGGACGCGGCCAGCCTCAAAAACGTGCTCGTGCACGATTCCCCCATAGGAAACAATGGGGCTGTTTGAGCTGAAAAAAAACCTAACACCTGCAAAAAAGCCGCGTTCAGCTCTTAACGCAGCCCCATTGTTTGCTATGCGTAAACACTTCCTACGTCTGCACCTAACACTCTAACATGTACCCCGAGTCTAAACACCCCTAACCTTACACTTATTAACCCCTATTCTGCCGCCCCCGCTATCGCTGACCCCTGCATATTTTTTTTAACCCCGAATCTGCCGCTCCGTAAACCGCCGCTACTTACATTATCCCTATGTACCCCTAATCTGCTGCCCCTAAAACCGCCGACCCCTATATTATATTTATTAACCCCTAATCTGCTCCCCACAACGTCGCCTCCACCTGCCTACACTTATTAACCCCTAATCTGCCGACCAGAGCTCACCGCTATTCTAATAAATGTATTAACCCCTAAAGCTAAGTCTAACCCTAACACTAACACCCCCCTAAATTAAATATAATTTTAATCTAACGAAATTAATTAACTCTTATTAAATAAATTATTCCTATTTAAAGCTAAATACTTACCTGTAAAATAAATCCTAATATAGCTACAATATAAATTATAATTACATTGTAGCTATTTTAGGATAAATATTTATTTTACAGGTAACTTTGTATTTATTTTAACCAGGTACAATAGCTATTAAATAGTTAAGAACTATTTAATAGCTACCTAGTTAAAATAATTACAAAATTACCTGTAAAATAAATCCTAACCTAAGTTACAATTAAACCCAACACTATACTATCATTAAATTAATTAAATAAAATACCTATAATTACCTACAATTAAACCTAACACTACACTATCAATAAATTAATTAAATACAATATCTACAAATAACTACAATGAAATAAACTAACTAAAGTACAAAAAATAAAAAAGAACTAAGTTACAAAAAATAAAAAAATATCTACAAACATAAGAAAAATATTACAACAATTTTAAACTAATTACACCAACTCTAAGCCCCCTAATAAAATAACAAAGCCCTCCAAAATAAAAAATGCCCTACCCTATTCTAAATTACTAAAGTTCAAAGCTCTTTTACCTTACCAGCCCTGAACAGGGCCCATTGCGGGGCATGCCCCAAGAAGCTCAGCTCTTTTGCCTGTAAAAAAAAACATACAATACCCCCCCCCAACATTACAACCCACCACCCACATACCCCTAATCTAACCCAAACCCCCCTTAAATAAACCTAACACTAAGCCCCTGAAGATCATCCTACCTTGTCTTCACCTCACCAGGTATCACCGATCCGTCCTGGCTCCAAAATCTTCATCCAACCCAAGCGGGGGCTGACGATCCATCATCCGGTGGCTGAAGAGGTCCAGAATAGGCTCCAAAGTCTTCATCCTATCCGGGAAGAAGAGGCGATCCGGACCGGCAACCATCTTGATCCAAGCGGCATCTTCTATCTTCATCCGATGACGACCGGCTCCATCCTGAAGACCTCCACCGCGGACCCATCTTCTTCCGTCGACGTCCAACTGAAGAATGACGGTTCCATTAAGGGACATCATCCAAGATGGTGTCCCTCGAATTCCAATTGGCTGATAGGATTCTATCAGCCAATCGGAATTAAGGTAGGAATATTCTGATTGGCTGATGGAATCAGCCAATCAGAATCAAGTTCAATCCGATTGGCTGATCCAATCAGCCAATCAGATAGAGCTCGCATTCTCTTTGGCTGATCGGAACAGCCAACAGAATGCGAGCTCAATCTGATTGGCTGATTGGATCAGCCAATCGGATTGAACTTGATTCTGATTGGCTGATTCTATCAGCCAATCAGAATATTCCTACCTTAATTCCGATTGGCTGATAGAATCCTATCAGCCAATCGGAATTCAAGGGATGCTATCTTGGATGACGTCCCTTAAAGGAACCGTCATTCTTCAGTTGGACGTCGCCGGATGAAGATGGGTCCGCGGTGGAGGTCTTCAGGATGGAGCCGGTCGTCATCGGATGAAGATAGAAGATGCCGCTTGGATCAAGATGGTTGCCGGTCCGGATCGCCTCTTCTTCCCGGATAGGATGAAGACTTTGGAGCCTCTTCTGGACCTCTTCAGCCACTGGATGATGGATCACCAGCCCCCGCTTGGGTTGGATGAAGATTTTGGAGCCAGGACGGATCGGTGATACCTGGTGAGGTGAAGACAAGGTAGGATGATCTTCAGGGGCTTAGTGTTAGGTTTATTTAAGGGGGGTTTGGGTTAGATTAGGGGTATGTGGGTGGTGGGTTGTAATGTTGGGGGGGGGTATTGTATGTTTTTTTTTTACAGGCAAAAGAGCTGAACTTCTTGGGGCATGCCCCGCAAAGGGCCCTGTTCAGGGCTGGTAAGGTAAAAGAGCTTTGAACTTTAGTAATTTAGAATAGGGTAGGGCATTTTTTATTTTGGGGGTCTTTGTTATTTTATTAGGGGGTTTAGAGTAGGTGTAATTAGTTTAAAATTGTTGTAATATTTTTCTTATGTTTGTAAATATTTTTTTATTTTTTGTAACTTAGTTCTTTTTTATTTTTTGTACTTTAGTTAGTTTATTTCATTGTAGTTATTTGTAGATATTGTATATAATTAATGTATTGATAGTGTAGTGTTAGGTTTAATTGTAGGTAATTATAGGTATTTTATTTAATTAATTTAATGATAGTATAGTGTTGGGTTTAATTGTAACTTAGGTTAGGATTTATTTTACAGGTAATTTTGTAATTATTTTAACTAGGTAGCTATTAAATAGTTCTTAACTATTTAATAGCTATTGTACATGGTTAAAATAATTACAAAGTTGCATGTAAAATAAATATTAATCCTAAAATAGCTACAATGTAATTATAATTTATATTGTAGCTATATTAGGATTTATTTTACAGGTAAGTATTTAGCTTTAAATAGGAATAATTTATTTAATAAGAGTTAATTAATTTCGTTAGATTAAAATTATATTTAACTTAGGGGGGTGTTAGTGTTAGGGTTAGACTTAGCTTTAGGGGTTAATACATTTATTAGAATAGCGGTGAGCTCCGGTCGGCAGATTAGGGGTTAATAATTGAAGTTAGGTGTCGGCGATGTTAGGGAGGGCAGATTAGGGTTTAATACTATTTATTATAGGGTTAGTGAGGCGGATTAGGGGTTAATAACTTTATTATAGTAGCGGTGCGGTCCGCTCGGCAGATTAGGGGTTAATAAGTGTAGGCAGTTGGAGGCGACGTTGAGGGGGGCAGATTTGGGGTTAATAAATATAATATAGGGGTCAGCGGTGTTAGGGGCAGCAGATTAGGGGTACATAGCTATAATGTAGGTGGCGGCGCTTTGCGGTCGGCAGATTAGGGGTTAATTATTGTAGGTAGCTGGCAGCGACGTTGTGGGGGGCAGATTAGGGGTTAATAAATATAATACAGGGGTCGGCGGTGTTAGGGGCAGCAGATTAGGGGTACATAAGTATAACGTAGGTGGCGGTCGGCAGATTAGGGGTTAAAAAAATTTAATCGAGTGGCGGCGATGTGGGGGGACCTCGGTTTAGGGGTACATAGGTAGTTTATGGGTGTTAGTGTACTTTAGAGTACGGTAGTTAAGAGCTTTATGAACCGGCTTTAGCCCAGAAAGCTCTTAACTACTGACTTTTTTCTGCGGCTGGAGTTTTGTCGTTAGATTTCTAACGCTCACTTCAGCCACGACTCTAAATACCGGAGTTAGAAAAATCCCATTGAAAAGATAGGATACGCAATTTACGTAAGGGGATCTGCGGTATGGAAAAGTCGCGGCTGAAAAGTAAGCGTTAGACCCTTTTTTGAGTGACTCCAAATACCGGAGTTAGCCTAAAACCAGCATTAGGAGCCTCTAACGCTGGTTTTCACGGCTACCGCCAAACTCCAAATCTAGGCCAAAGATAATCATAATAGTAATTAAACATTTGTTTTAGGATGAATGCTAAAACAATATTTTTTTTTTCATTTGTCAGGAATACGATAAACAAGCAGTCCCTTTAACAAGTCAAGAAATGAACAAATGCATAAAAAAATGCTGATTCATTTATGTGGTTAAAACCATTAATCTAAAGATGAGAAAGGTTTAAAATGTACACAATTTAATAATAATGCGCCAATGGCCTTGTCAGTTGGCTGATTCATGTGCCAGTCAATAAGTATATAAGCTTTACTTTTTTTTTCCGGTCATTCATAAATTCTTCCCCTGCCAGCAAGTTTTTAATTATCATGCCCTGTGTGTGCATAGGCTCAGTAGAAGCTGATAGTGTGAAGTGCATTGGAAAAAGGCTGCATGTCAGTTTAAATTTCTATGCCCCTTTAAACTGGTTTAACTGGTAAAAAAAAATTAAAAAAACAGCCCAATTTTGTAACCCAATTATTTTTTTTTAAACTGCACATTAACATATTTAAATATACAGTGTAGAGAAGGCTGAATATGTTTCTTTCAGTTAATCCCACTAGTATCATGCTTTGGCCTTACAACAGATCAGGTTTCATCTTTGCTTGTAAAAAGCCTGACCACAAAAGGCTCTCACAAATTAATAGAAAACCTTTGACAAACTGGATAGAAAAAAACTTCAGTTTATTCCAGATGCTCAGCGGCAGCTGCAAGTCAGTGCAAACTGACCCATGACACAGCTACAGGGGTCTTCATACTGTTTCTTGTTTTTACAAAAATTGATTTGTTTTGCGGTAACTGATCCCTTCAACTTTTATCTTACAGCAAATAAGGGGATGATTAATTTGTATGCTGCATTTATATGTTACTTAGTGAGTTTTACTGTAACACAGAGAACACTGGTTGTAACATCATTCATGTGATATCTTACTGGTGTTTCATTTAGAAGATAAAAACGCTAACCATACATCCGAATACAGCTAGTGAATTTTAGTAAACATAAACAACCAAAAAATTCATCTTGGACAAATTGTTGGTCATGAAAAGAAAAGTTTTTTTATTTTGCCCAATATTAGTTTTCCTGGTGTTAGTTTGAGTTGGCTGAATCTTGAAAACATTGTTCATTAATGGAAATTCTTTAAACCCCTAACTTCCTATGGGATTTTTTTTTAAGTTAAAGTTGTAGCTAGTGCTATTGCTACAAGCCAGCATCAGCACACTATATTTTATTGCTATATATAGTTATATAACTAATAGTGTAAATATAAACTACTGAAACCTCTCACCTGCATAAAAGCCTCCTCTTTCTTTACAGTAGCTGTTTTAAACACATGAACCAAGAACTGCACCATCATTCGTTCCTTTGTTTTTTCAATAAAGGAGCAGTTCATTTTGGATTCTGAAATTAAAGCAAGAATACAGCAAGATTTGTGGTTTTTTTATATTCATCCAAATCCAAATGCACATATCTCATTTTTAGGATTGCTAAATATCACCATTAGTTCACCAGAGTTTGCAATACTTGCCCATTTTGTTTTTATTATCAATACTTGTCTTACAATTGTATATGTATCTACTGTGATTTACTGTGCAATGGCTTTAATTTTTAAATTGTTAACATCTCTGTTGGGCTAGATTACAAGTGGATCACTAATTTATCGCGTGCCCGTAACAAGTGGCTGGTTATTGCAAGCTTGCGGTAGCAATTAGCACTCAGAAAATGAATAAAAAATCAGATATCTGGTTAATTTTCAAAATAAGCCACAATTCGCCCCAAAATAAAGAATATTCTTTTTTTTATTAAAAATGTTGCGTTTTTTTTTTTAAAACAAAACTGCAAAAAGCAGTTATGAGAGGTTAAAGTTGACGGCTGTGGGGTTTAAAAAAAAAAAAAAAAACGGTACTGAAAGTGCCTTTACATAGCGGTCTATGGGAACTGTTTGTTCCCTGTAAATATATATGTATTTGCTTATATACATATATATTTATGTGTTAATATGTGTATATACATATATTAACAAATAAATATATATATGTACATAAGCATATACATATATATTTACAATCTGCTGCCCATCGATACGCAACTTATTCCCCTTTGCTGCGCTAGTTCTCATGCCGTTAGACACTCCCATTGGAGCCTATGGAAGCACGCTCTAGTGAGCACAAAGCTTCCCCGCAATGGGAACATGAGGTCGCGTTCGCATTGAACCTACCTTGTAATACCAGTGTACATTTTCATGTGCTGGTATTACTAAGTGGAGCGCAAATATCGCTTTCGCGGAAGTGATATTTTGCGCTCCCCTTATAATCTAGCACATAATGTTATTGCAGTATTTCAATAATACATTGAAAAGATAAAGTAATGGCTAATATAACTACTATCTAAATCAGGAAGGTTTAAATTTGATATCCGTGTCCTTTTAATTAATTATGAAAGTAGCCTTATGTATATTACATACGTAGATTCTTACTAAATGTAAACTGGAAAAAATCTATTTATCCACAGCTCGGTTTTAAAGATGTAAATCTGCACTTTGATTCTTTTACACCTTTACACCACAATCTCATTTTAGCTTTCTTTGTTTACAAGCAAGTGCCGAAGAATGTACCCATTACTAACAACCTCATTTAGGCAGCCAAAACTAGCCGTTCCCATGCTCCCTATATGCACGACACATGTTTATTAGGGTCAGTTGGGCACAGTTGTACACCCACATAGTAATTCCACACATTGTTAGTAATCAAAGTTTTATATAGCCCGTAAATAGTAAGTGGATAATGGGGATCCTTTATAACATTCTTCACATATTAGCTGGGTATGTCAAATGTTGCTACCCTGATCCAATAATGTTATTTGCTCTCTAACTTCAACTGTTTAATCTCACAATAAAACATCATTCATGTATATTACACTAACATTGTTTTTGTTTAAAAATATAGATAATGCCTTTACTACTCATGCCGAAGCTTTGCACAACCAACATTGATATATCAATATACTTTATAACATATAAACCTCTAAATTTCTGCCTGTTTCTAACCCACAATAGACAGCCTCTTATCACATGCTTTTTTATTTGCTTTTCACAACAGGAGATTGCTAGTTCATGTGGGCCGTATAGATAACATTGTGGTCACGCCCGAGGAGTTATTTAAGTTTTAGCACAACACAGTACTAAATGCAAGTCAATAGAAAATAAATACAAAGTTATGTGATCAGGGGGCTGTCAGAAGATGCTTAGATACAAGGTAATCACAGAGGTAAAAAGTATATTAATATAACTCTGTTGGTTATGCAAAACTGGGGAATGGGTAATAAAGGTATTATCTATCTTTTAAAACAATAAAAATTCTGTTGTAGACTGTCCCTTTAAGTCATGTTGTTTGCAAATCACTTTACAGTTGCAAGAAAAAAGTTTCTGAACCCTTTGGAATTACATGGATTTCTGCATTGATTACTCAAAAAATGTGTTCTGATCTTCATCTAAGGAGCCAATTTATCATGGCCCGAATAGGGCCGTATACCCTTGTTTCCGCGCGAACCTTCAGGCTCGCCGGAAACAGGAGTTAAGAAGCAGCGGTCTTAAGATCGCTGCTCCTTAACTCGCCCTCCTCCTCTGAGGTGGCGGACATCATAAGATCGGGTTGATTGACACTCTCTGCTAGCGGCCGATTGGCTGCAGGGGGCGGTATTGCGCAAGCAGTTCACCAGAACTGCTTGTGCAATGTTAAATGCCAACAGCTTATGCATTCAGCGATATCGGGAGGACATGATCGCTACAGCGTATCATGTCCGTCCGACAGTTAGTAAATCGGCCGCTATGTCACAATTATAGACAAACACAACCTGAATAAACGAATAACTCACAAACAGTTGTACTTTTCAAACATTGAGTAACCATTCACAGTGCAGACTGGAAAAAGTGAACCTCTCTGTTAATAATCTCTAATAGCTTTTTGGAGTCAGGTGTCTCAATTAAGGAGAAGAGATTAGAAGTGTGGGTTGCACAGGTGCCCTGCCCTATAAATAAAGACCTAGGTGATTATCAATCTATCGTAACACAAATTGTCTACAAATGCTGAAAATTCAGGACTGTGGCCACTGTCGCTAGGAGTGGGCATCCTATAAAGATCCCAACAGGCAATCCTGAAATAGGTGAGAAAAAACCCAAGGGTAACAGCAAATGCCTGATTTGTCTGAAAAAAAACAGGATTTAACTATCGGCTAGATTACAAGTGTTGCGGTACGTCTATTACCGCTGAAAAATTGGCTATTGCGCTGGAATGGCCAGTAACGCATATTACGAGTCACGGCAACGTCCATTCCGCACTCAAAAAAATGCCATTTGAGTGCGGGGTTTTTCATAGCGCCGTATTACAGTTTTTTTTTTATTTTTGATAATTTTGTTTATTATTTTTTGTAATCTTAGAGTTTTTTATTTTTCGTAATTTTAGTGTTTTTTATTTTTTGTAATCTTATTTTATTTTTTTCGTAGTATTAGTTTTTTTTTAATTTGTAATTTAGGTTTTAAATTTTTTCGTAGTGTAAGGTTTTTTTTAATCATGTAATTTAGGATTTTTAATTGGTAGTTTTTTTTATTTTATTAGAATAGTTATGTTAGGTTAATTTATAGTTTAAACTTAGGTTTTTTTTATTTCACAGGTAAGTTTTCATTTATTTAAAGATAGTTATATTTTAATTTTAATTTAAAGTTAGAAGGGTGTTAGGTTTAGGGGTTAATAGTTTAATTTAGTGTTTTGCAATGTGGGGGGCCGGCGGTTTATGAGGTAATTAGGTTTAGTTTAATAGTTACAATGTGGGGGCGCTGGCGGTTTAGGGGTCAATAGGTTCATTTAGTGTCGGCGATGTCGGGGAGCGGCGGATTAGGGGTTATTAACTTTATTTAGCGTTGGTGATGTCGGGGAGCGGCAGATTAGAGGTTAATAATTTTATTTACTGTCGGCAATGTCGGGGGCGGCGAATTAGGGGTGTTTAGACTAGGGGTTTATGTTAGGGTGTTAGGTTTAAACGTAACTTTCTTTTCCCCATAGACATCAATGGGGTTGCATTACGGCAAATTGCCATTCCGCGATTGCAGGTGTTTGGTGTATGGGGGAAAGTGTGCACGAGCACGTAAACTCAGCCCTCGGCTTTTGTGCACCATAACGCTCAGCACAAGGAGGCTTTTCAGTAATTCGTAATTGCAGCGCTATGGAAAGTCCAATAACGCAATTTTTTGGCGTTATTTTCGCACCCTGTTTAGCGCGGAACTCGTAATCTAGGTGTATATTTGTAGTGGTAGATTTGGGGCTGAATTGCAAGACACTCTCTTAAAGACATAAAATCCAGGTAACAATTAAAATTCAACGTAAAGACCAAGACCTTGATTTGTTAGCCATTTTAGACTCTGGAGCTGCTGGTATCTTCCATGACTATACTTTCGCACAAGGATTAGAAATCCAGTCTTTGTCACAACTGTCAGTGGACAACCTTTAGCAAAAGGAATAATTGCATAATAGACTCTTCCTCTTCATTCTCAGATTGGAGCCATTCATTCTTGTGACATATCTTAGAGTGTCAATGAGTTCCTCAGATTGTGCTAGATTCATAAACATGAGGTTACCTAGGGGCCTTGTGAGGACGAGAATATGTTCAAAATTCATTGAACATCAATTCACCTATATTTTACACAGTTTTGCTTGTGGGCATTCATGCCATGAACATCTATAGTTGTGTGAGGTGCCCATTACATGATATCTAACAATCACATGGGAACCGCTAGCAACGGCGAAAAATAATAATTACAATCACTAAAACTGACATGTAAATATTTGTAAAGTATTTGCATGTCTATTTTATTATGATAAAGTAGTCTCGCTGAAGAGAACAAAAGGTGTCTCAGCTGTGGCCATTGTCTGAATTTTTTATTACACTTGGGCCACATATGAGGGATTCATAGATACTAAATTGTCCTTGTGAAGTACCTCCTCTCACTGTCACATCTCGTTGTTTCAAAACTAACAAGGCTAATTTTTTTCTTTAACTATTTTCATGTTTCTATATGTTATTGTGGACTGTTATATAGAGGGAGTTTTTTTGTTTGTTTTTTAAACAAGCTTTATTGAAAAATTCAAAAAGGTGGTACATTGTAATAGTAATACAACTCAGTGAGAAACATTGTTTCAGAAGGGTACCAGCATATAAATACAGGCAAGGTTGTTATGAGATTATAAGGTGTTTTGGAGTCCCTGGACAGTCCATGAGTATGGAGTTCAATAGTTCTGTGAAACTGTAATGTAGCTGTCCGGTGGCAATTCTTGCATGTGAATTTGAAGTCCCTGTAAGCTTGAACATTTTCATATTTTACATGGAATATATATATATATATATATATATATACAAATACAACTGAAGAACTGAATAGTGTCTATGTTTATTTCACATTCAATGAACAGAGAGCAATAAAGAGACTGAAGTAAAAAAGCAGTGAAAGGATGGGAGGGAAAGGGTAATATTTCAAGGTGGGAATTGTGCAGGGGTATGGTTAATGAGTGGGGTCAATGGGTGTAATAAAGGAAGTGAATGATGGGTCAGGGGCAACATGTTCTTTCTGGGGGGTATGGTAGGGTCACATTTGTTTACCCTCCCATAATAGCTTCATGATCTCATGCAATTCAATTTTGCCTGTTTTAGAGTAATGATATCTGTCTAGTTGCAGAGTGTTTGTTACATTAGCTTTCCATTCTGATAAGCTAGGGACGACCCCTGTTTTCCAGTGTCTGGGGACAAACCCCTTGGCACTGTTCATCATGATAAGGAAGAGGGATCTCTTAGGTTTGTCAAGTATCTTGAGTAGTTTATGGTAGATCAGCATTCCAGGTTCCGGTTTCAAAGTTGTCCCGAGAATGTTGCTCATTTCACTAAAGACTTCTATACAATAGAATTCCATATTTGGGCAATGCCACCAAATATGGAGCAAGGTCCCTTCATCTCTGCAGCCCCTCCAGCACTTGCCGTTAGAGTGTGGGTAGATCTTTTTTAACCTGCTAGGTGTCAAGTACTATCTGCTTAGAAGTTTGTAGTGCGTCTCCTGAATTCTAGCAAGACAGAAGACTTTTCTGCAAGTTCAAACATTTTGTACCACTCTTTGGGATCAATCTCATAGCCCAGCTCTGTATGCCAATTGTGGATATACGAAGGGAGCGAGTTCTCATCCGCAATCAGTAGAAGTTTGTACAGTGTGGAGATCAAGTGGCGTGGTGGATGGTGCATTGTGCATAGAGTTTCCTATGGGGTAAGTGGTCTTTTTAACTCTAGTATGTTTTTATGTAATGAGAAGAAATGGGCAGTCTGCGAGTAACTAAACCAGGAGGTAAAGATTTGTGGGTCCTATTCACTAAGATCATTTTGTGGTTTAATTTTTCCTTGTGAAACGATGTTGTAGAAGGCAACATTTGTGATGGTGTAAGGTGAAGAGGGGCCAATGTACCGTGGTCCTATACCTGTTTCCAGGTTTTCCTTAAGAGGGAGCATTGGAGAGAGGGGAGTAGAGATGTGGTTATATGTATGTACAATTTTAGGGCTTCTCATATTAGCGGATAGTGTTGTATCAGTCTGGGTCTTCTGTCTGGGGTTATCCATGCCAAGGAACCAGTGCTTCCTCTCTGCATAATTTCATTGATCACGTTTACGCGGCCTAGCCATGAGATGGATTTATTTTTCCAATTCGATAGATATTTTACAATGTTATCTTTAAGTCTTTTGTAATTAAACATCACAAGATCATTTACCTTGGGTTTTATACTGATTCCTAGATATGTGAGTTCAGATTGCTCTACTTTAAGGGGGCATGTTTTTTACAGATGAGCTATATCAAGTTGGGTATCTGATATATTCAAGAGTTTGGACTTGTTTAGATTAAGATGAAAGTCTGACACTTTCCCCATATCTCTGAAATGCTGATAGGGCCACTGGTATGGAGGAGGAGGAGGAGGAGTTAGTCAATGTTAGCATGATATCATCTGCATACATTGCCAGTTTATGTCCTTTTGTCCCTACCATTATGCCCACAACACCGGGGTCAGACCGGATCTTGCACGCTAAGACTTTGATAATCAAGGTGAATAACAGGGGTGACAATGGGCAACCCTGCCTCATGTTGGAGATTTTAAAGGCTTCTGACAGCATTCCATTTGCTTTGACCTTGGCGTTGGGGGCTGAGTATAGGGAGAATACAGTGTTAATAAATTTAGAACCAAATTTCATTTTTTTCTAATGTAGCTTGCATAAAGGCCTAGCTTACCCGGTCAAATGCCTTCTCGGCATCGGTCAATAATAAAGTAACGGGATCGAATTTTTGTGTGTATGACAAATTCATTGAATTACTTTAAGGGTGTGATCTCTGGCTTCCCTAGCTGGTATGAAACCAACTTGATCTGTTGAGATAAGTTGGGGTAAGAATTTATGCACTCTGTTTGCCAGCATTTGGCCAGGATCTTGATATCTGTGTTTAGTAAAGATATTGGTCTAAAGTTTTCAAGTTTAGTGGAGGGTTTGCCAGGTTTGGGCAGTACTGTAATATGCAAAGTTGCAGATTCTTGGAGCTGGTTAAACATGTGTATTAAATGGGGTGCTAGGGTTTGCGAGAAAACTTTGTAATATTTAGGCCCCAGTCTATCTGGACCTGGGGTTTTCCCTACTGGGAGATCCTTAAGGGCTTGCTGTAGTTTGTCTGCAGTAAAGGGGTCGTATAAGAATGCTAAGTCAGCTGAAGCAAGACTGTTGGATAAGTAAAGAGTATTTTGTGTTGGTCTGGATGTCATTACGCATCCTTATATTATACAGCAAGCTGTAGCAGTTACCAAATGTGTCTGCTATTGTTTTGTTCCTAAGTTATCTATAAGTTCATGTACATATGGCTTTATCTCCCTGTTCAAAATATTGTTGGTTCAATTGTAAGGCTTTTCGCTGGTTTTCTTCCTGAAGATGATTAATTAAGTTAGCTCTAGCTTGTTCTAAATTATTGATATGAGTAATGTCGTGAGGGGATGTTTTTAGTAGGGCTTCTTGTTGTGTAAGCTGGGTGAGAAGATGCTGGTAGCGTTCTCTTTTCAGTTTATGTTGTTAAGCCTTTTGCTTAATCATTTCCCGCCATATGACACACTTGTGTGCTTCCCATATAGTCGTGATTAACAATTCATCAGTTATGTTAATGTCAAAGTATTCTGTGAGGGTTTTGTGCAGGTCTGTCCTGGTCATTGGGTTATCTAGCATATAGTCGTCAAGTCTCCGAATGTATGATAAAATGGGAGTGTTTGGCCAGGATATGGAACAAGTGACTCGGGCACGGTCTTACCATGTAATTGATTTGGTGTTGCTTCGTGAGATGATGGTAAGGCCTGTTGAGTCAGTGAATATGTAATCTATTTGTAAGTATTTTTTGTGAGGGTGTGGGTCTCCAGACATTTTGTAAGACTAATTATCTAAGGGTTACTGCTATGCTTTTGAGTGTATTTCATGAAATGCTGGAGGAGCCATCTGAGGTGTCAAGGTTTGGGTCCAGTGGGACATTGAAATCTCCCCCCAGAATAAGGGTGCACATCTCAATTTCCAAAAGCTTGTTTATTACTTTTTTGAAAAAGATATTCTGAGCATCATTAGGGGAATAAAGATTTGCAAGTATGATTGGTCTGCCGAATAGTGTCCCTACTAGTATGATAAATCTACCCTCCGGGTCTTTTTCGGTGTGCGTAATTTGGAAGGGTAGCCTATTGTGGAATATGATCTAAGGCAAAATAGGTGGTGGAGAAGTGTCTGGTAAACCATTTAGGTTCACTACTCTTGGAGAAATGTGTCTCCTGTAGGAAGATAATATTGCCCCGCATTCTGTGGAGGTTGCGTAGTACTATTGATTGTTTTCCCGGGTTGTTTAAGTCCTTAACATTGACTGTTATAAGTTCTATGTCATGGGCTCTCGTGCGGCCATGTGTGTGTGCCATGGAGATGTTGAAGAGTGCAAAAGGGAGAGAAAAATAGGGTGGGGGTGTTAAAGAATGATGGTGTAATGAAAGTGGGAGGGAGGGTGAGGTCAGGCTGGATATCAGTATAAGAGAGTTTCGCTCACAGAATGCAAAATATCAATAGTAGTTGAAATATTTATACTTCTTATTGCCAAGTCTTAATGACTGAAAGCAAGATGTTTAAATGTGGAAAATAAAACAGTCACTTATCTAAATTTACAAGCAATGGGAGTAGCACCCCGGAACACCTAAATACTTAAGTATAAGCTTTGAGAAAATATTGTAATATATTTTGAGCAACCTAATGCAAATAACAATTTAAAATGCTATTATAAACATCCTGAGAAAGGAGAACCTAGAACCAAAACAGGTTCGCTACACATTACCCTATTTTACAGAGCAAATGTACCACAATGGATTTAAAGGTACAATAATAGTATCACAGTTTAATTGTGTGGTGACTTATCTGTCAGAAGATTCTTCTCTGATGTAGAAGGCCAGAAGCTAATGAGTTGTTTCTATCTAGCGCTTTAGAGATGTATTAGATCTGGATATTATAGGCAGAAAAAAATGTATTCCTGATCCATTGTGGTGGGTTGTTAAGGCTGGTCCTCTGGAGCTGTGGAAGTCAATGGGACCGGTATTTCAGTGGAAGATGGGAGAGGGTCAGGCGTCTGTATATCTAGGCCCAGAGATTTATTAAAGCCAGGGAGGTTCACCAGTCCACAGTATACAGCTGTGAGGTTGTCTTTTGTAGCAATTATGCTAGTAGGAAAGCCCCACCTGTATAGGATCTTGCTTTCTCTGAGGACTGTTGTGATAAATTTCATGTCCCTTCTTTTCTGCAGGGTGACTAAGCACAGGTCAGAGAATATGTGTAAACTGATACCTGTGTGCATCAATGGCCGTTTTGCTTGTGCATGTTTAGATATTTCTTCCTTGTCCTTGAAATTGTATAATTTCACTATAATATCTCTAGGTTGCACCTTATCAGGGGGCCTAGGCCTGAGGGCTCTGTGCACTCGTTCTAAGGTTATCTCCTGAGACATTGGTGTATCTTTTACTGTGAAAAACAAATCTTGGATGTGCCCTTGGAGTGCCAACTGACCGACAGATTCTGGTATGCCTCTTATCCATAAGTTATTCCGCCTGCTTTTATTCTCCAGGTCTTCTATTCTATCCATTAAGGTTTGAAGCATGTTTTCTTGGGATTGCAGGCTGGAAGTATGTTGTTGTAAATTTGCAGTTAATGACTCTTGAGATTCTTCAAGGTGTGTGACCCTGTATTATACCGCCACTATGTCCTTTTGCAGTTTGCCAAACAGACCCCTGACTTCTGGCATTACCTCTTGTATATCCTCCTTAGAGGAGAGGTATATAATGTTGTCTTTGGTGAGATATGAGGGTTGCGGCGAGCTGTCTTCATAAGTTTGCGTTGAAACTGTTGTTTGCCTCATGGGGTGTCCATATTAGGGGTGCTAGGAGAGTCAGTCGGTTTGAGGTATGCATTAATGCTGGTGTTTTGGGTGTTTTTGAGCATTTTGGTGCCTTTTTTGTTTGGCATCACAGTGAAAATATTTTATTTTTTTATTATGTTAGTGTGAGGGAACTGTAGTGAAAAGAGTATTGTGTTTGCCCAGGCATGAAGAAGCCTCTAGACCTGTTTCTGTAAGGATTCAGGCTGTGTAATGTTGTGAATATTTGTTTACTGTCAATTTTACACAAGTTTTTGGGGGTAGTGGTTTTACTGAGGCTATGCACTGTATACCATTAGTGGTGTAGTGAGTGCTCAGATATGTATTTACATGATAAGCAATAGAGCGTTGTTTCCTTGGACCATGTGAAAGATAAAGTGACTCTTAAATATCTCCTTTGCTAGGAGGTTTCTAATAAAGTGAGTTCCTTGTTTACAGGCTGTCTAATAAATGTCCCTGGATGGCAGAGGTGACACTTTCTCTCACAGGATTAGGCCTTATTGGTTATATCCTCTGGTGTAGTTTATATATAGCGAAGCTGTATATTGAGGTTATAAGTATTTTAGCTATCTTTTAATTATCCTTAGTAGGTGATTAAATGAAAACTTTGACTTCTGTACATAGGGGTCTTAAGTGAAGGCATTGGTGTGGTGAAGGAGCTCATCTGACTTACTTGCTCCATGTGTGTTGTTAGTTGCGGCAGGTCCGTTAAGCCTTGCAGGGCATACCTCTATGCGCAGCCCTGACGGCCCTGCCGTGTTTGTCGTATGGTGGCCGTGTACTGATGCGTCACTTGCTGGTCTGATGCAGCCCTGTAGACTGTGTTACAGGCCAAGGAGGATGCTAAGTGACACACATGTGCGGCAATTCTTTTTGCTGATCCCTCAGCGCTCCACTCACAGATCAATGTGTAATGAATACCGATGTGGCAGGGTATGTTCGGCTGTCCCCCTCAGCAGGACGTTCCAATTTTTGGTAGGTCTAGGTGCTCATTTGCCTTATTTAGAGTGCCCAGGATATCGGAGCTCTCCGTCTAAGTGGCCATCTTCCTGCGTGGCCAGGCTCTGTCCCTGTTTTTTCATTTTAGTCTATTATTTCTTTAACATTTTGAAGGCATTTTTGTGATATAAACGAGATAAACGGGTAATTTTGCGGCGCTATACAAATGAATGATAATAATAATAATAAAAAATAAAGATAGATGCTGTTCCATTCATCACAATGGAGAGTGACCCCTGACTCAACAAGATATGATGAGGGGCAGGTACTCATTTTTATCAGTTCTGTCATTTCTTCAGGTTGTGGCAAGTTTTTTTTCTGTAAGATAGGGGTTTTATTAAATATAGCTAATTGTCTCCTGGGGCACAGCAAACACCAGCGGCTAATAATCTTTCTCTCTTTCTCTAGCTCTTACATGAATTGTAGCTTATACTATTGTTTCCCTTTTGTAACTGCCTTAATTGACCCCCCATTGTTCTCAAAAACTATAATCAAATGGGTTAAGCCTGCAGGAAGATCAGAACAGCTTATCTTGTCTCTATATATACACAACGGCCAATACTTAGTAACTGCATTTTGTATCAGAGGTGGTGACTTTTGTGAGCAAAACTAGCTATTGCAAATGCAGGAATAAACCTGAAGGAACATTTTTCAATGCATTTTCATCTTATATAGCAAGTTATATTAACACGTTAAGGGGAGAACCCATTGTCCCTTTAAAGAATGATTGTTCACTGGTGATTAAGCTAAACTAAACTGTTGGATAGTGACACACCACACAAGCAAAAAAAAAAAAAGCATTTTTTTCAGTAATGGAACACTGGTCTTACAATAAAACAAAGTTTACATATTAAAGGGACATAAAACCCCAACTTTTTCTTTCATGATTCAGTTGATTCAGATAAAGGGGCCCCGTGTTTCTCGCGAGCCTGCAGGCTCACCAGAAACAGCAGTTATGAAGCAGCGGTCACAAAGACCGCTGCTCCATAACCTGTCCGCCTGCTCTTAGCAGGTGGACAGACATCGCCGGAATTCAACCCGCTGGGGTTGATTGACACCCCCCTGCTGGCGACTGATTGGCCGCGAGTCTGCAGGGGGCGGCGTTGCACCAGCAGCTTTTGTGAGCTGCTGGTGCAATTCTGAATACGGAGAGCGTATTGCTCTCCGTATTCAGCGAGGTCTGGCGGACCTGATCCGCACTGTCGGATCAGGTCTGCCAGACCTTGATAAATAGAGGCCAAAGCATATAGTTTTAAGCAACTTTCCACAACTTCTATTATTACAATTTCTTCATTTTCCTGGTGTCCTTTGTTCAAGGACAGCAGGAAGCAAGAGCATGCACTGCTGGGAGCTAGCTGAACACATCAGATGAGCCTATGGTGGGAGGCATATATGTGCAACCACCAATCACCAGCTAGCTCCCAGTAGTGCATTGCTGTTTCTGAACTTACCTAGGTATGCTTTTCAACTAAGGATGCCCATAAAGTGAAGTAAATTAGATTACTAAAGTAGACTGGAAAGTTGTTTAAAATTGCATGCTCTACCTAAATCATGAAATAAAGAATTTGGATTTTATATCCCTTTAAAATGCCCTCTTTTAGATGCAGCTGAGAACAAATCGGACTTCTCTATCTCTTTAAATAGAAGGAATGATGCAAGCTTAAAGCTCACATTATAATATCATCTGAAAACATTCTCTAACTTACAGCATTTGTGTCATTACATCCCATAGATGGCAGATCTCTCAGTCTATTACACATAAAGCTGCAGCTACTTTACAATTGTTCATTGTGCAGATAAGAGAACCATAATGTCACATTCTTGGTATTTCTGTACTGCCAGTCTTTCACCCCCTCTGTAACCTTAATCTGGCCTCTTTTCTAAAATTCAAAGCAGGGGTTTTAACAATAGCAACATTTATCCTCGTTTGTGGAAAACTGGATTTAGGCTTTGCAACAACTGGCTCAGAACTTGTCAGAGTGACATTCAGCTGTACTTCACAAAACATACTGCTATGAGAAAGCTGCTTTAAAGAAAACGGCCAATCCAACTCACAGAACATATTAAAAAGAATGATGAACCTAAACCGTCTACAAATTATTCACACCTGATATTGCTGCCTAATATCTCAGAGGGTCCAT
The DNA here is from genome assembly GCF_027579735.1 of Bombina bombina. Taxonomy (NCBI): domain Eukaryota; kingdom Metazoa; phylum Chordata; class Amphibia; order Anura; family Bombinatoridae; genus Bombina; species Bombina bombina. The sequence continues at coordinate 1,345,903,210 of NC_069500.1, read as the reverse complement.
GTTTTTGTAGAATTAATGTGCATGAATACTGTGCTATATTATGGGAATTATTATGGGAATTATCTAATTGCTATATATATAAGCAAAGTAACATTAAACTCAAAAGACTAGATTACAAATGGAGCACTTTTGTGCATTAAAATTGATCAAGCACAATCAATAGCGCTGCTATTTTTTCCGCCCATATTACAAGTCTAAAGTTGTTGTTTTTTTCGCCCAAGCGATAGTCTTTGACTCAGCATCCCAAATAGCATGGGTGCATTACTATCCTATACTATTAATAATAATGGTTTACTTCAAGTATTAAAATGCACTACATTTTATATTTTGAATTGAACTTGAGCGCAGCAATTAACTTACCACTTGTGATAGAATTGTGAAAAGAACGTAAATGATTACAAACAATTACAAGGACTAGGGGTCTGCTGGTTATATCATTTTGTTTGTAATACTTTTTATGTATATATTTTTTTCATCTGTTAATTCATCTATTAAAATAAAAATTTAAAATACAGTACAGTCTATCTAGTCAGAAAAGATACTATAATACTACTATTATTATCATGTATTTATGGCCACATCAAACAAGGGAGGTTATATGTCTCTGTTTCAGGCAATATGCAGCATTTCCCTGTATGTTTATGTTACAGAATTTGCTTTTGGGCCTCTTTAGGGAGCATATGAAATACACAGTTTTTACAGCAAAAGCATGATATTTTGTAGCAAAGGCAAGCAAAATAAATAATAAATGTATCATGAAATGATGTTACATTTTCATTAAATAATTAATATATGGGGAATACTGTTTTCATCACACCCATGCATGGGATTGTACCTGGGACTAAAGATTCACAGCCTGTAGTCTTGTCTCTGCACCACCAGAGAGCTTTAACTTGTGCTGATGCTTCTGGAGACCTCTTGCCTGCACTGGTTGTGCTCTTTAGCTCCAGGCAGTTACCTTGTCAGCACTGCTATAAAATGCAGCCTCTGCAGGAGGTGTCGGCCAAGGGACAGTATCCAGATACATCATCCAAGCTCTGCAGGTAGTGTCTGGCAAGTGCCAGTCTCCAGCTACTACACTCAAGCTCTGCAGAGGGTATCTGCCAAGTGCCAGTCTTCAGCTACTGCACCAGATCTCTGCAAATGGTGTCTGTAAAGTCCCTGTATCCAGTTTGTGTAGCACAGTTCTACAGAGGGTATCTGCCAGGTCCAGTTCCTGCTTCCAAGTTCTGCAGAGGGTATCTGACACATACCAGTACCCAGCCATTATACTCAAACTCTGCAGTGGGTGTCCACCCAGCTTCTGTATGCTGTTCTGGTCTTTGGCCTCTAGTGGGTATTCCAGTCTGGCCTCAAGTGGGCATTCCAGTCTTTGGCCTCAAGTGAGCATTCCAATCTTCGGCATCAAGTGGTCATTCCGGTTCCTGGCCTTAGAGTAGGCATTTCATTTACTGGCCCTACAATGGACATTTCCTCCAAATCCAGCTCTGAATTGGGTGCACCTGCTCACCTATCCTGATTCCAGTATCTGGGTCTTCAGTGTTCTGTACAATAAACTTACATTAACTGTCTGTTTCTTCAGCTAGTTCCATTAAGAAGTAAATATCACTGGCCCCTTTTAGTGCATAAAATAGCCCTAATTCCGACACCTTCACACATGAGCTCCAAATCCCTGAACCCGCTCGGCTGAGCGTGAGAGTTTTGAGTTTAATGTCCCTTTAACTACCATATAGTACAACACAGCCAACTGCAGGAACGCATCATTTCTGGGCCTCATTTGGTAATTAGTGACACCCAAGTCAAAATGTGCATTATGGGAGCCAAGTTATGGCAACCACCCTCCCTTTAATTCTGTTTCTTATGTCTAAACATAAGCACACCCACTTCAGTCATGTTTTTATGCGAATGAGCAGCCATTTATAAAGAAAATGTGCAGCTTCACTATTTTGTATCCTCTCCCAAAATATTTCTATGGCTGCCTAATCCTGTTGTTAATACCAATATGCAGCAAAAAAATTCCTAAACTTTTATTGCCTATTGTTTTATAACCTCAATAAATAATTAAACGTAGATATGCTCGTTCTGCCCCCTTCTTACCTTGTTTGATCTGATGTTATTAATTATAACCCCTAGAAACTTACATTAATTAATTCTAACCATAATTCTTTCTCAACAGCACCTACCATTCTAACAGCACAACTTGACCCAATAGTAGAAACATTGGGTGCCACTTCTACCCATGCTTCCACCCCATATAAATGTTATCCATGCTAGACACCCTTTACAAGTGTCACTCACCCCACCCATAGCAACCTCCACACATATGTATCAAAAAGCCCATGATATACCCCTATCTGTTAAGCTCTGTACCCAAAACATTTATGCTGCATTATATTGTCCAATATACATTTTACCATACATTCTAAACATTGCTGATTTAGTCTATGATAAAAAAACAACCACTGTACTTTTCCATTAACGGACCACCACTCTGTCTACACTTAGGGCTAGATTACAAGTGAGACGCAAACATTTTTATACAAATTATATTTTCTTTTCTTGAGCAATTGCACTGATATTACAAGTTGAGTCGACTTACGTTTCAATCCTTACATCGATCTCAGAGCTGTTGTTAACTGTTTTCTGAAACTAAAAAGTGTCACAAAACAAATCAAAAATGCATTACAAAGTACAGTTACACTCATAATAACACTACATAAAAATTATATAAAAAAAAATTGCACAAAAAAGTTATAATGGCTCAAAAATATGAGATCTAGGGTGTTAAAAAAAGCACCGCTTGAACCCCCCAAGTGGAGGCAAAAAAGACAGTGGAAATGGGTAAATTTCTTCACCCATGGATTCTTTCCATTCAAGGACCAAAACTCTATAGCACCATTTGCTGGCATTATTATTATTATTATTATTATCAGGTATTTGTAGAGCGCCAACAGGTTCCACAGCGCTATGAACATGGGTGGTATATAAAAAAAAAAAACTATTACAGGGATCAAATGGGGAGAGAGGGTCCTGCCGAGAGTTGCACTATTGTAGTCGGCTCTTATGAAGTTGATCTACAAACAGCTGGGCTCATAGACTTACATGCTATGGGGTTTTAGGGGTTTTAGGGGCATTCTAAATTCACCAACAGAGTGGCACTCCGTTAGTAGAAAAGTGCCAGAAAAAGTTTCCGAAAATACTTAACCAATTCACTTAAAGGGACATAATACTCATATGCTAAATCACTTGAAACTGATGCAGTATAACTGTAAAAAGCTGACAGGAAAATATCACCTGAACATCTCTATGTAAAAAAAGAAGATATTTTACCTCACAATCTCCTCAGCTCAGCAGAGTAAGTTCTGTGTAAAAAGTTATACTCAACTGCTGCTCAGCTGCACGTAAAAAAATAAAAATAAATTAAGAAATGAACAGCAGCCAATCAGCATCAACAGTGCTGAGGTCATGATCTCTTTTACTGTGATCTCATGAGATTTCACTTAACTCTCATGAGATTTCATTGTAAACTTCCTTAAGATGAATAGGGAAATAAGATGAGAGTGCACGTAAGCTTGCTCTTTCCGCTGTGCCAGGACAGACATACTAATTTGCTGCTTAGAAGTCCTTTACAATGGGAGGTGGCTACTGAGAAACTTTTGAGGTAAAATATCTACATTTTACATAAAGATTTTCAGGTGATATTTTCTAGTCAGCTTTTTACAGCTATACTGCATCACTTTCAAGTGTTTAAACATTTGGGTATTATGGCCCTTTAACATTTTAAGGCACTGTAGCGAATGTCAGGCTTAAAGGGACACTCAGGTTAAATTACATTTTCATGATTCAGATACAGCATGTAATTTTAAACAACTTTCCAATTTACTTCCATTAAAAAAAATGTGCACAGTCTTTTATATTTACAATTTTTGAGTCACCAGATCCTACTGAGCATGTGCAAGAATTCACAGACTATACGTATATGCATTTGTGATTGGCTGATTGCTATCACATGGTACAAGGGGTGTGGAAATAGACATAACTTTGAAATTTGTTATTAAAAAAATCTACTACTCATTTGGGGCTCGATCCGATAAAAAGCGTCGCCCGCAAAAGCTGGTGACGCCAATATTTGCGCTGGTTTGGTATCACATATACGGCGTAACCTAGTTACGCGCGTATATTTCTGCCGTTGCCCGTAGTTTTTTGGGCCATAGGCAGGTATACCAAACCAGCGCAGTTTGGTATCCAATATACAGCGTAAGGACTTACGTGGCGAAAATGGAGAAATCTTACTCCATTTTCACCTTGCCACAAAAAGCAGCCGTAAGAAGCCTTACGCTGACTGTTGGAGCCCCTTAACTCTCTAAACTAGCTGCTAAATAAACCTAACACCTAGCGCATGCGCAATGTCTATCTACCTGTCAACCGCGATCTGCTAAATAAAACCTAACAGCTAACGCATGCACAATGTCTATCTCCCTGTCAACCGCGATCCCCCGCCGCAATCCCTAATAAAGTATTTAACCCCTAAACCGCCGCCATCTACATAAACTAACCCCCTACTGTGAGCCCCTAAAACCGCCACCATCTAACTGATCTATCCCCTAATGTGAACCCCTAAAACCGCCGCCATCTACCTGATCTATCCCCTAATGTGAACCCCTTACACCGCCGCCATCTACCTTATCTACCCCCTACTGTGAGCCCCTAAAACCGCCACCATCTAACTGATCTATCCCCTAATGTGAACCCCTAAAACCGCCGCCATCTACCTTATCCATCCCCTAATCTGACTCCTTACACCGCCGCCACCTATTTAAAAATTATTAACCCCATAATCTAATCCCCCTATACCGCCGCCAGCTATATTAATATTATTAACCCCTAATCTAATCCCCCTAAAATAATTATCTCTATTTAGATTTAAATAGGAATATTTTAGTTTATAATATGAATTAGATTTATTTAATAAGAATTTAGTTAGGGGTGTTAGGGTTAGATAGAGTTAATATAGTTAATATAAATACTATAGTAACTATATTAACTATATTAACCCTAATATAATTAGGGTTAATATAGTTAATATAGCTGGCGGCGGTGTAGGGGGATTAGATTAGGGGTTAATACATTTATTATAGGTGGCCGCGGTGTAGGGGGATGTAGATTGTAGGCAAAAGAGCAGTTTACTTTGTGACAAAGCCCAGCCCAAAAGCCCTTTTAAGGGCTGGTAAAAGAACTGAATTCTTTGGGGCATGCCCCGCAAAAAGCCCTTTTAAGGGCTGGCAAAAGAGCTGTTACTTTGGGGCAATGCCACGCAAAAAGCCCTTTTCAGGGCTATTTGTTGGGTTAGACTTAGGTTTAGTGGTAGGGATAGTTTAGTATTTTAGGGGTTAATATAGATGGCGGCGGGGTAGGGGGATTAAATTAGGGGTTAATAATTTTAAAATAGATGGCGGCGGGGTAGGGGCTCACTTTTGGGGGTTATAGATTTAATATAGCTGGTGGTGGGTTCCGGGAGCGGCGGTTTAGGGGTTAATACATATTTTATTGTTAGGATAGTGAGGGGGATAGCGGATAGAGGGTTATACGTGTCGGGCTATGTTAGGGAGGCGTGTTAGACGTGTCGGGCTATGTTAGGGAGGCGTGTTAGACAGTGCGGGTGATTTCATACTTTAGTCAGGTTTTGTAGGCGCCGGCAGTTTCTAACGTGGCGTAAGTCACTGGCGACACCAGAAATTTGTACTTGCGCAGATTTCTGGACATCGCTGGTTTATCCGACTTACGGCACGTTAGCATCTGACGGCGCCGTATATTGGATAGCTCGAGATGCGAGCTGAAACTGCGGGCGACGTGGGTTCCCTCGCTTGCGCCGCAAACTACGCCGTATATCGGATCGCGCCCTTGAAGTTCAGACTAAGTGCTATTGCATTGTCTTGTTATCTTGCATTTGTTGATTATGCAAATCTAATGTGTTGACTGGTCCTTTAAGCTAACTGCAATAGTCTATACAATCTCCATTTGCTACTAAAATCCAAATAATCACTTTAAAATCAGGATTTAAATTGGAAATGCAAACTGTGGCTTGACTACAGTATATTTGCATACATGTCTGTATTGCATTAATATATACAAGTCTCAGTCAGCTATTGTTCACTTTTTAACGCACTCAGTGCCATGGTTTGTGTCTATCTATCTATCTATCTATCTATCTATCTATCTATCTATCTATCTATCTATCTATCTATCTATCTATCTATCTATCTATTGGGTACTTATAGAGCGTGAACTAATCACCCGTGAAGGTCTCAAGGTGCTAAGGGAAAGAGGATAGGGGGAGGGGGGGTGGGGGGAGGGGATTGTGGCAGTACATAACAAATTATAATATGTGCATATTTTTTAAATGTAAATATTAAGCTTGATGTATTATAACTTACGCTTTAGAAATTTTCCTCAAATTAATCTTTTTTTTTATTGACTAAGTACAGCTATGTGAGACCCATGCAAGTTGTATTTCACAAATTAAATACATTAAAACATTCTATTAGTCTTATAAAGATCAGTTGCATGGTAAAGTTTTTTAGTACCAAGTCTTTTGGCCCTCATAGAGGTTGGAAAGGGCAGCAGATCTGCTATAGATATACTGATGGTTTGATTAAAGAAAAAACCTTTTAGAGGGCTAGATTACAAGTGGAGCGCTAAATATGTGCAATTATTTATCATTCGCTGGTATTACAAGTAAATTGCAAAGCGAACACAAGCTCACAATCGCATTGCAAGGAAGTATTGTGCTCATGAGATCGTGCTTCCATAGGCTCCTATGGGAAGGCATAGACAGCAATGTAAAGGTACTTTTCAGTGCTGTTTTTTTCCTAACACTCCACTCCCACCAACTTTAAAGCCCTAAAACTGCTTAGTGCAGTAATTTTTTATTTAAAAAAAAAAGGTAAATTTTTTAAAATAAAAAACTATAATGCCCTCTATTTCAAGGGCATTTGGGGCACTTTTAGAAAATTAAAATTTATGGAGTGCTAATTGCTACCTCGCGCTTGCCGTAGCAATAACCAGCCACTTGTAACGGCTGGTTAATTATTGAGCGCCCGCAAACATTATCGTGCTCTGGTGTCCACTTGTAATCTAGCCCAAAGGGTTGCATCACAAATGCAAAAGTGCCAAAGGTATGGAAGGTTCAGACAGTGTGGTCTATAGTGTCAAAGGTGTAGATAGATCCAGATGAATTAGCAGAAAGAGATGTCCCTTAAACTTGGCTGTAATTAGGTAATTTGTCACTTTGCTCATTACAGCCTTTATGGAGTGTTAGGGACAAAACAAATTGCATAAGGTAATGAACAGAATTTGATGTGAAGATGTATAATACAGAAAAAAAATAATAATAATAATAATTTAACAAAATACCATAATTTTTTAGAAAAAAACAATAACATCTGTAAAAGTAAAACTGATTTATGGATCAGTTTATAGCTGATAATACCTCATTCTATTGTATGAATAAAAGGTTATTATATAGCTAATCCTTATTTTGGACAAATACTTTTTGCTAGATAGACGCAAATACTTTCACATAGATTCCACTTTGAAATCCAGCCAATACACATAAGCTCCAGCGGTATTACGATCTGAAGAATTATCAGACTAAAATGAAAAAGGGGCTTAGATTTCATAGGCTATAATATTCGGTTAGTATATGGTATTGCTGCTTTATAATCATGTCAAAAAAGACAAAATCTCACTGAGGTTACAAAAACATTCCTATCAAAGAAGCTGTTCACAACTGCTACAGCCTGTAAGACAAGCTTTTTTTTCCATAATTAAGTATAATACTGATGGAATGGGAACTCAGTTTGTATGTTGGCATACACTGTTTGTCCAGTAAAATGTTTTGGAAAGTTGGCCAGTTCTTTATAATTGGCTACAAAAATTCATTTGTCTACAAGTCTCTCACCCTAATAAATCCCTTCAGATTATTAAATCTAGGAATTTAGAGCTATATTATTCATTGCTTGTGCCAACAACAGTATGTTAGTAAAAGTAAAATGGTGCCTTTTAAATTTTTATCCAACCGCATAAGCTACCTTAATACAGTTAAGCTATGATCTGTGTTCTCATTTATGGTCACAGACTGTTGCAGAATTTCATTTCCTCTTATGGCCAGTTGCTGGCAACTTTGCTTTTCAAAGAACTCAGATTGCAGATTGAAAATAAAGAAAAATGTAAATGTATTAGTTTTTTTTTATATGACAAGTTATAATTTTAATGAAAGAAAGATTTCCTTATATATCTACACAAACAAGGCAGAGTTGTGAGTTGCTGTATTCAACTTGAATCAAAAATGCTGTCAAATGATTGGCAGAATTTGTTGGACGTCTGAAGCAATTATCTCACACTCATCTTCAATAGAATCTGTGTATTTCTACTTCTGGATAAAATCTCATTATAGCATTAACCCTTCATGTATCATCACTGTTATGTATCACTGAATGTCTGCTAAAGTTAGCTATTTATATTTTTTCTCTCTATATTGTCTAGTTACACAATGGTATTTTCCAATAATGCCAATTTGATTAAAGCAAACTTTATTGTAATATAGCTGTGCAGTTGTACAATCATATTTTAATTCCAATTAAGGGCTTGTTTCCTTTGAGTTGGAGGCGTAAGCTACCAAAGTTGCCAAAAGCTAGAAAATGCTCATTGCTCATGGCTCCATTTTAGTACCAGGTTTTAGTTTAAATATTTTGCGCAATGCGTGCAATCACTGTTAGTGCATATGTGTAAGTTAACGTTCTGTTAACGCTTCAAGCCCATGTGACATTTGTCAAAAATCCCGGCAAATGACAAATTAATTGATATGGTTACCCAAATTCACATTTTTAAAAGTTACGTTTAGCGCCTTCGCTCCTTACCTGTGAGCACAGAGATAGATAAATACACAGGAGTTAAGTGCAGTGGTTGGAGTTTTGTTGGTTATTAGGCTACTACTGGTAGAGTTGGAGAGGTTTTATTTTATTTAATTTTGTTGTAGGCCACATAACATTTAGGTACACACATACACATCCATACATTACTTAAAGGGACATTCGGGTCAAAATTGAAATGCACACAGTGAGTTACATCTTTAAATATAAACATATTTGCAACATAGATGTATTGGGAAAAATGCTTCTTGTAAAAGTTACCACTGTTTCAGTGTTAACATTTTTCTCTGCACTGTACATGTGAAGTATAGCTAGATATTTTCAGTGCACCAGCAATTGAAATACTGCAGCTGCTCAGAGTGCCAGTGGGGCTTGTATAATATCAGCAATTAACAAATTGAGTAATTACAAGATGGTACAAGCAGCTTGGATCTCTTAGCAAGTGCTGTTTAAACTGCTGGTGCACAGTGCATACTTAAATATACTTTTGTAACAGCTATAGGGATTATTAGAAACATTTGTGCTAATATATGTATATTGCAACAATGCCTCTATTCAAAACTGAAATGCACCCATGTGGATTCCATTTTTTTTTTTTTTATTATTTTATTAACTGCTTCTGAGTCTAATACAATACAAAAAGAATATAAATATAAATGAAACTTGACATATTGACATTAAATAGATTAGAAACTCATCTTTAAAGGGACAGTCTAGTCAAAATTCAACTTTCATGATTCAGATAGGGCATGCCATTTTAAACAACTTTCCAATTGACTTTTATCATTAAATTTTCTTTGTTCCCTTGGTGGTATTTTTGAAAAGCTAAACCTAGGCAGACTCAAACTGATTTCTAAACCGTTGAAAACTGCCTCCTAGCTCAGAGCATTTTGAAAGTTTTTCATAGTTTGACAGTACTAGTTCATGTGTGTTATATTGATAACGTTGTGCTCACTCCCGTGGAGTTATTTAGGAGTCTGCACTGGTTGGCTAAACTGTATGTCTGTCAAAAGAACTGAGATAAGGGGCAGTCTGCAGAGGCTTAGATACAAGGTAATCACAGAGGTAAAACATATATTAATATAACTGTGCTGGTTATGCAAAACTGGGGGATGGGTAATAAAGGGATAATCTATCTTTTTAAATGATAAAAATTCTGGTGTAGACTGTCCCTTTAACAACATAGAGTCCATGTGAAAAGTTCTAATGTATAAATGAACAAAAAATGTGATATAGTGCACTATCGAAGTATATATATTTATTCTGTGTTAAAAGTCCCAAAAGTATCTAAAAGATCCCAAATTGAATGAAAACGTTGTTTGAAGACTTTCAACCTCCAAGAGAGTAAATGAAATAATAGTGAAGTTCTGTTGGTGCATAGATATTAATTAGATAATTACTGCAACACTGGAAACACAGATATTTCTGACCTTATGACCAAGCTCAAAAAATAACAGATAAAATGAATCTCCCTCCTTAGAGATAAAGAAGTGAATATGCCTTGATTTTTCACAAAAGACAGCTTTTATTAAGGTGTCTTAACAGCCACTTGGGTTTATTTCATAGGTTATTTGTTAAAAAACATGAAAACCATCCTCTTACAAAGACCGTGGTAACACACAATGGGGTCGATTTATGAAACAGTGGATGCTGCTTCCAACCCAGGTCAGGTCTGAGGCGGCAGACAGCAATCATCCCGATTAGATACAATCAGAATGATTGACACCCCCTGCTAGCGGCTGATTGGCCGTGAATCGGCAGGGGGCGGCATTGCACAAGCATTTCACTGCGTATGCTGTCGGATTTAGCGATGTCGGACGGACATGATCCACTACAGCGGATCATGCCCGTCCACATCATGATAAATCGTCCCCAATGTCTATAATTTTAGCGTTTTACTGGCTCTGTCTTTACAAGTTCCCACCCTCAAGGAAACAACCAAGTGCTGTTTGGTGATATGATCATTGGAGGAAAGGTAACATCACACAGAAGGCGGGGACTTGTAAAAATAGAGCAAGTTAACTGCTGAAATAATAGACATTGTGTGTTACCACGGTCTTTGTAAGTGGATGGTTTTCATGTTTTTTTAACAAATACCCCATCAAATGAACCCCAATGGCTGTTAAAACTCCTTTTAATAAAAGCTGTATTTTGTGAAAAATCAAGATAATCTGATAATCATTTTTTAGTTTCTCTGTTTAGAAAAGCTTTTAGATACTTTTGGGACATTTAACACAGAATAAATATATATCTTTTGATGGTGCACTATATCCCATGTTTGTTCAGTTATATTGCTTATTGTGATTTACAAGTTATATATTGTTTGTTTACTAATAAGTATAAATGTCCATCAATGTTATCAAAGAGTCTCTAAGGTATAAGTAGAGATGCAAACATTGGAGATAAACAGAAAAAAGAGAAAACAAATAACCACTTAATAAAATACAGAAAATATAGAAAAAAGGACATCTAGATATATCCAGTGCAACCAACATATTCACAAAAAGTAACATTGGAAAGTAATGTAAGAAGACTAAATATTGCAGAATGGAGCATTTCACCTGGATATGTAGTAAGTCAGCAACTTCGTAATAAAGTTCCAATTGGTCTATTAGCTGATAGCGTAATTTTTCTAGAGTAAATGAGGAAACCACTTGTAAGGACCATTCTTACATAGATAGTATCATGGATTTTTTTTTCCAGTATCTGGGTATTACCTGTTTAGCACTGTTTAAAAGTATTAATAAGATTTAGAGAGTTTGGGAATCGGTTTACGGAGGAGTAAATTGGAGTATTTAATGATAATAGGGCATTCATTTCTTTCAGTATTGTGACCAGAAAGGTAATAAAATGGGGCAATACCACCAACTATGTCAAAGGTGCCCCTTTCTCCACAGTTTCTCCAACATCTGGAAGCTTTGGCTGTACATTGAAAAATAATATTCCATTCTTCTTTAGAAGGGGGTAACAAAATGCCATGTTCCCATAAGATGGTATATGAAGGTAAATGTATAGGACGGGGTGTGAAGTACTAAAACGAATGTGTAAATATGCCCTGGCTATATTCAGTTAAGTCTGACTTATCCTTCAGTGTTTTACCATCCAGTACCATATAAAATGGCAATACGTAAGTAATTGGTGGGATCCTATTAAATCTAAAGCTTTTACTAGAAGGTAATAAGACATCAAGAAGAATAGGGGTTAGTGGTGAAGGCAGTGTGGAGATGGGATTTCAATATTTTAGTGTGTTACTCCAACTAAGTGTTGTCTATCTTTGACCAAGAAGATCTAGATAACCAGCATGTACCCATAACTGTTACTCTCGTAGTAGATGATGTTCTAATTGTACCCATTCTTTATTTCTACACCACATCAACTATTCTTTGTAGATGCTAATCTATACTTTGATAACCCAATCCACCGTATAAAAAAGAAAATATAATGTGCATTTGGCTATTCTGAGATGTTTTCTATTCTGAATAAATTTATTAAGTAGGCTTTGTAGGTTAGGGAAGTAAGATCTTATTAGTGGGATCGGTAGAGATCGTAAAATGTAAAGTATGAGCTGCAGGATCAACATCTTTATAGCATGAATACATGCTAATCAAGACAATTGTTTGTCTCCATCTATCCAATTCAGTTTCAATAGCTCTCTTAAGTCTATTATAGTTTCATTTAAAAAGATTAGTATGGTCTGATAATAACAGGATCCTTAAATATTTTTTGGAATTTTTCTGGATTGCAAAGGGACATGAAACCCAAACTTTTTCTTCATGATTCAGATAGATTATACAGTTTTAAAAAACTTTCCAATTTAATTCTGCTATTATTAATTTTGCTTCATTCTTTGGTATCGTTTATTGAAGTAGCAGCAATGCACTTCTGGGAGACAGCTGAACAAATTTGTAAGCTAATGAAAATGAACATACAAGTACAGCTTCCAATCAGTAGTTAGCTCCAAGCTCTTGAGCCTATCTGAAACCAGCACTCTGGATACAATCATGGTCGGAGAAGGAGGAGTTCTATCATGTTTCGTGCCGTGCGGCATTTACTCCACATACCTCCACATACCTCCACATACACCAGGTATACCGTTATAGTGATGTCAACCAATCACTAAAAGTTACAAAAGTGGTTCCCTTACAAACGGTGATAAGGTATACACAAGCACAGCGTATGTAATGAATACATGTATGCACAATAATTGTTAAAAACAAAATTAAGATTACAAATGTATATCTATATTTGATAATAATAACAAATATAATATTGTATTCTTGTTGTTAGCCTCTATTTGATCTAAAGAATTCTTCATAATAATAATATATATTCTACATAATTCTCCATAACTTTTCTGCCTGCTCTGATGCGACGGACAGAAATTAACCCGATTGAATACGATCGGGTTGATTGACAACCCCTGCTATCGGCCGATTGGCCGCGAATCTGCAGGGGGCACAAGAACTGCTGGTGCAATGATAAATGCCAACAGCATATGCTGTATGCTGTCGGCATTTATCGATGTGCAGCAATGTGCAGAGGACATGATACGCTACTTCGTAGCATGTCTGCTCGCACATTGATAAATATATCCCTATATATCATTCTTTATCAATTCTATTTTCAAATTAATCAAAACGTGGATCAGGGAAAATGCATCAATAGTATAAAAAATAAAGAAGGATTGCCGCTAATGAATACTTAAAATTGTTGACCAACATATTCCTTATTAATCCCTTATAAGAAATTAATTTTAGGAAATATATATATATATATATATATATATATATATATATATACAGTATATACTAAACACCAAAATTGGATGAAAATATATATAGCAGGAAACATCAATTCTTAAGATTTTATTATTATACAATAGGTCTCTTTTATATAAAATACTAATATTTAAACAAAAGGATCAATATTTTCCAAAATGGGACCTATTCCACAAAGTAACTAATATCCTATTCCTTGTTTAGTCCTGAGGGTACCCTAGTATCTAGTTTCCAAATCCAATATAACTCTTTTTTGGTGACAATCTTTGCTGAGCTTGTGTATACCTGATCACTGTTTGTAAGGGAACCACTTTTGTAACTTGTGATTGGTTGATGTCACTATAAAGGTATTAAAAGGAAAAGAAAAGGAATTTGCGATACAATACTAAAAAGGATGCTCTCTCTTAAAACTAAACTCAAAGGAGTTAACAGTCCTCTAATGTTGTTAACCAAAGAAACAAAAGAACAAAGGATTGAGTGTGCAAATTAAAGCTGAGAGAAATATATGTTCAGCACAAAAATTGTGTCATAATGTGAATATTAAATGTAATATTTGAGGTAAAGCAAATTAAAAAGCTTGGGGTAATAAAAACTTGAGGTAATGTGAGATACGTTCAGAAATGTAATAAAAATAACTAAAATAGGATAAGTAACAAATAATATAAGATGCCGGCATCAAACAGTTAATACAATTTAACCCATAAAAAACATACAGGACAAATAGAGTGCAAATAGAGAAATCAATGAGTACGGTATCTATGGAAGACTAAGTATATACAAAATAACATATATGAGAAAAAAGTAACCAAATCGGTTCGATTCAAGTATTAGAATGTGGCAATAAAATATTGCAATATCCTGAGTTTAAGAACAAAACGTGTACATATGTGTGAAAACTTTGTAATTACTTATGGAGCTGTGAGAGATCCGATTAGCTAGTATTGTAATATTTCTTAGTTTCGTATTATATTGTTAACGGCTGATTCTTACGGTTTCTCTCGGTTTCTCCATATTTCATCAGATTGGTTAGGTTTTCTAAATAGGGAGCCTGAGATAAAGATAGTCTTTGTAATGGCAGATCTTGGGGCAGGAATTATGCCTGTAGAGTACACTCGCATGGAGCAAAGTGTCTCAAAGCACCTGTCGTACTGTCAGTGTGGAAATAATGTCCATTGTGGAATCTCCAAATTCTCTTATACTCCGTGCGATATAGAGTATAATGTATTAAGTTGTATAAAAGGCTGTCAAGGCTAAGAGTAATAGGCAGTCCTGGGACGGGAATTACGCATATGGAGTCGTTTAGCAGTGCTTAAAAAACAACTCAATGCACCAGTCCTATTTCCGGTCCTCTTAGACAAAATAGTATCAGAGGGAGTGAGCAAGTCTACGCGTTTCAGCCAGGAGGCCTTTATCAAGATGCTCACTGGTGGCGGGAGTCAAGTTTAAATTTGTTGTGGGTTATTCCCATTGGTTAATGTGATGTGTGAAATCAGCCCGTCTAAGACCTGGGTTTTGACAACACCTTTTTGGTTCCAACAGTCTTCATGTATTTTAACTCTTTCTAGTTTACAAATGTTAGAAAAAGCAGATTGTCCTATGTAAAAACAGACTCAAGTAAATATAAAAGCAAACAAATAACGAGTGAAAAACAAGTAGATACATAAATATCAAGATAACTTGTTACAATTGTAATGTAATAGTAACAAAATGGCGATATCGTGTGTGATATGTGGTTAAATATAGTTCTCAATAACAGTGTGAACGATATGCAAAAAGTGTACTATGTATAAAAGATAGATGTAATATAGAAGAAATATGATATATAAAAATATATAGATAAATATATAAAAGAGAGTAGGCTAAATTATGTGAAGACAACTATTAGTGTGTGAGTATTATAAGTTAGGCAGGATAAATTATAAACATAGGATGGAGTGTGGGGCTAGATCTAAAAGCAATATATCTTAAATAACGATATACCTTAAAAAAACTAAAAATTAACTAATCTAATATTAAGTGTTCAAGTGTACTATTATATTAAAGAAGAAGAAGAAAATATATATGAGAAATATATATAACATTATAAATATATATATAAGTGTAACAAAAGTGTAATAAATGAACCTATGTGTGTGCAAATCAATTGCAAGATATAAAAAAATAAAAGTTGTGGAATTAAAAATATATATAATATGTTAATAGAACTAACCTCAAAGGAATTGTTAAAAATATATATATATAAGGAAAGATTAATGAAAAAATCTAGAAAAAAATATCCGCTAGATTTAGAGTTCTGCGGCCAAAGGGGTGCGTTAGCTACGCATGCTTTTTTTCTCCCGCACCTTTTAAATACCGCTGGTATTGAGAGTTCACAGAAGGGCTGCGTTAGGCTCCAAAAAGGGAGCGTATAGCATATTTACCGCCACTGCAACTCTCAATACCAGGGGTGCTTACGGACGCTGCCAGCTTCAAAAACGTGCTCGTGCACGATTCCCCCATAGGAAACAATGGGGCCATTTGAGCTGAAAAAAAACCTAACACCTGCAAAAAAGCAACGTTCAGCTCCTAACGCAGCCCCATTGTTTCCTGTGTGGAAACACTTCCTAAGTCTGCACCTAACACCCTAACATGAACCCCGAGTCTAAACACCCCTAACCTTACACTTATTAACCCCTAATCTGCTGACCCCTGCATATTTTTTTTAACGCCTAATCTGCCGCTCCGTACACCGCCGCCACCTATGTTATCCATATGTACCCCTAATCTGCTGCCCCTAACACCGCCAACCCCTATATTATATTTATTAACCCCTAATCTGCCGCCCCCAACGTCGCCACCACCTACCTACACTTATTAACCCCTAATCTGCCGACCAGACCTTACCGCTACTATAATAAAGTTATTAACCCCTAATCCGCCTCACTCCCGCCTCAATAACCCTATAATAAATAGAATTAACCCCAAATCTGCCCTCCCTAACATCGCCGACACCTAACTTCAAGTATTAACCCCTAATCTGCTGACCGGACCTCACTGCTACTCTATTAAATTTATTAACCCCTAAAGCTAAGTCTAACCCTAACACTAACACCCCCCTAAAGTAAATATAATTTAAATCTAACGAAATAAATGAACTCTTATTAAATTAATTATTCCTATTTAAAGCTAAATACTTACCTGTAAAATAAACCCTAATATAGCTACAATATAAATAATAATTATATTGTAGCTATTTTAGGATTAATATTTATTTTACAGGCAACTTTGTATTTATTTTAACCAGGTACAATAGCTATTAAATAGTTAATAACTATTTAATAGCTACCTAGTTAAAATAATTTCAAAATTACCTGTAAAATAAATCCTAACCTAAGTTACAATTAAACCTAACACTACACTATCAATAAATTAATTAAATAAAATACCTACAATTATCTACAATTAAACCTAACACTACACTATCAATAAATTAATTACATACAAATACCTACAATTAAATACAAATAAATAAACTAACTAAAGTACAAAAAATAAAAAAGAACTAAGTTACAAAAAATAAAAAAATAATTTACAAACATTAGAAAAAGATTACAACAATTTTAAGCTAATTACACCTACTCTAAGCCCCCTAATAAAATAACAAAGCGCCCCAAAATAAAAAAATGCCCTACCCTATTCTAAAATAAAAATAGAAAAGCTCTTTTACCTTACCAGCCTTTAAAAGGGCCTTTTGCGGGGCATGCCCCAAAAAATTCTGCTCTTTTGCCTGTAAAAAAAAAACATACAATACCCCCCCCCCAACATTACAACCCACCACTCACATACGCCTAATCTAACTCAAACCCTCCTTAAATAAACCTAACACTAAGCCCCTGAAGATCTTCCTACCTTATCTTCACCACGCCGGGTATCACCGATCGGTCCAGAAGAGGCTCCGAAGTCTTAATCCAAGCCCAAGCGGGGGCTGAAGAGATCCATCATCGGGCTGAAGAGGTCCATCATCGGGCTGAAGAGGTCCATCATCGGGCTGAAGTCTTGATCCAAGCGGCGGCTGAAGAGGTCCATCATCGGGCAGAAGTCTTCATCCTATCCAGGCAGAAGAGGACATCCGGACCGGTAGACATCTTCATCCAAGCGGCATCTTCTATCTTCATCCATCCGGAGCGGAGCGGAGCCATCTTCTTCCAGCCGACACGGATCCATCCTCTTCTACCGACGCCTACTTGCCGAATGACGGTTCCTTTAAATGACGTCATCCAAGATGGCGTCCCTCGAATTCCGATTGGCTGATAGGATTCTATCAGCTAATCGGAATTAAGGTAGGAAAATCCAATCAGCCAATCAGATTGAGCTCGAATTCTATTGGCTGATCGGAACAGCCAATAGAATGCGAGCTCAATCTGATTGTCTGATTCCATCAGCCAATCAGAATTTTCCTACCTTAATTCCGATTGGCTGATAGAATCCTATCAGCCAATCGGAATTCGAGGGACGCCATCTTGGATGACGTCATTTAAAGGAACCGTCATTCGGTGAGTAGGCGTCGGTAGAAGAGGATCCGCGTCAGCTGGAAGAAGATGGCTCCGCTCTGCTCCGGATGGATGAAGATAGAAGATGCCGCTTGGATGAAGATGTCTACCGGTCCGGATGTCCTCTTCTGCCCGGATAGGATGAAGACTTCTGCCCGATGATGGACCTCTTCAGCTGCCGCTTGGATCAAGACTTCAGCCCGATGATGGACCTCTTCAGCCCGATGATGGACCTCTTCAGCCCGATGATGGATTTCTTCAGCCCCCGCTTGGGCTTGGATGAAGACTTCGGAGCCTCTTCTGGACCGATCGGTGATACCCGGTGTGGTGAAGATAAGGTAGGAAGATCTTCAGGGGCTTAGTGTTAGGTTTATTTAAGGGGGGTTTGGGTTAGATTAGGGGTATGTGGGTGGTGGGTTGTAATGTTGGGGGGGTATTGTATGTTTTTTTTTTCAGGCAAAAGAGCAGAATTCTTTGGGGCATGCCCCGCAAAAGGCCCTTTTAAGGGCTGGTAAGGTAAAAGAGCTTTTCTATTTTTATTTTAGAATAGGGTAGGGCATTTTTTTATTTTGGGGGGCTTTGTTATTTTATTAGGGGGCTTAGAGTAGGTGTAATTAGCATAAAATTGTTGTAATATTTTTCTAATGTTTGTAAATAATTTTTTCATTTTTTGTAACTTAGTTCTTTTTTATTTTTTGTACTTTAGTTAGTTTATTTAATTGTATTTATTTGTAGGTATTTTATGTAATGAATTTAGTGATAGTGTAGTGTTAGATTTAATTGTAGATAATTGTAGGTATTTTATTTAATTACTTTATTGATAGTGTAGTGTTAGGTTTAATTGTAACTTAGGTTAGGATTTATTTTACAGGTAATTTTGTAATTATTTTAACTAGGTAGCTATTAAATAGTTATTAACTATTTAATAGCTATTGTACCTGGTTAAAATAAATACAAAGTTACCTGTAAAATAAATATTAATCCTAAAATAGCTACAATATAATTATAATTTATATTGTAGCTATATTAGGGTTTATTTTACAGGTAAGTATTTAGATTTAAATAGGAATAATTTATTTAATAAGATTTATTTTATTTCGTTAGATATAAATTATATTTAACTTAGGGGGGTGTTAGTGTTAGGTTTAGACTTAGCTTTAGGGGTTAATACATTTATTAGAGTAACGGTGGGGTCCGGTCGGCAGATTAGGGGTTAATACTTGAAGTTAGGTGTCGGTGATGTTAGGGAGGGCAGATTAGGGGTTAATACAATTTATTATAGGGTTATTGAGGCAGGAGTGAGGCGGATTAGGGGTTAATATCTTTATTATAGTAGCGGTGAGGTCCGGTCGGCAGATTAGGGGTTAATAATTGTAGGTAGGTGGCGGCAACGTTGGGGGCGGCAGATTAGGGGTTAATAAATATAATATAGGGGTCGGCGGTGTTAGGGGCAGCAGATTAGGGGTACCTAGGGATAACGTAGTTTGCAGCGGTGTGCGGTCGGCAGATTAGGGGTTAAAAAAATGTAATAGAGTGGCGGCGATGTGGGGGGCCTTGGTTTAGGGGTATATAGGTAGTTTATGGGTGTTAGTGTACTTAAGAGCACAGTAGTTAAGAGCCTTATGAACCGGCTTTAGCCCAGAAAGCTCTTAACTCCTGGCTTTTCTCTGCGGCTGGAGTTTTGTCATTAGATTTCTAACGCTTACTTCAGCCAAGACTCTAAATACCGGCGTTAGAAAGATCCCATTGAAAAGATAGGATACGCAATTGGCGTAGGGGGATCTGCGGTATGGAAAAGTTGCGGCTGCAAAGTGAGCGTTAGACCCTTTCCTGACTGACTCTAAATACCAGCGGTAGCCCAAAACCAGCGTTAGGAGCCCCTAACGCTGGTTTTGACGGCTAACGCCAAACTCTAAATCTAGGCGTATGTAAATAGCATATATAAAATATAAATATACAATACATATACACATTAAAGAAATTACACATTAGTACAATGGATAAAAACGTGTAGAGGGTTTAGACAACTAAACGTTAAAAACATGCAGAGAAATTTAGCAAAACATGAGGGGCTAGAGTGGCTTTGATGGGAGGAAAAATTACAGATGACTAGTTATTAAAAAATCAAAGTATAATTTTAGAATAGGAAGTTCAAATTGAATTCAAAGTTTAATCCATGGGGATGGAGAGTTTTGAAATTGCGTATAAACTCTGCTACTTGTCTAAACAGTTAATTACTCATGTCTCCTCCTCTAATGTTTAGATGTAACTTTGTTATACCCCAGTATTGAAAGTCTTTTAAATTACCTTTGTGCGTATCTTTAAAATGAGAATAGAGCATTGCCTCTGTTGATTCATGTTCAATTTTCAAGATATGTTCACGTATTCTATCCTTCAAGGGTCTACTTGTTTGACAAAAATATTGCAATTTACAAGTATGTATGCAGTAGATTACATTTTTTGTCAGTGCACCTAATGGTATCTTTAATTCTTGTATAGTAAATGTTATTTGTGAATCTTATTTCTTTAATTTTATTACTATGTAAACATGATTTACATGTAAAGCATGGAAAAAAAATCCAACTAGTGTTTCTCCTTTCAAATTACTTTCCATCATATTATTTGTGCACTTATATTCACTAGGTGATAAATACGGCTAGATTACGAGTTTTGCGTTATGAGTAAAAAAGCAGCGTTAAGGCTCATAACACTGCTTTTTTACTACCGCTGCTATTACGAGTCTTGTAGGTATAGCTGTCCCGCACACTTTTTTGGCCGTACCGCAATTTAACTTACGCAATTTCCGTAAAGTCTATTTTCAATGGGACTTCAATAGCACCGATATTACAAGCTTTTTTTTTTAGGCCAAAAAGTGAGCGGTACAGCCTAACCCGCAAGATTTGTAACGCATTCTAAAGTCAGTAGTTATGAGTTTTACACTACAAAGCTGTAGCATAAAACACATAACTAAAGAGCTAAAAAGTACACTAACACCCATAAACTACCTATTAACCCCTAAACCGAGGCCCTCCCGCATCGCAAACACTAAAATAAAATTATTAACCCCTAATCTGCCGCCCCTAACATCGCCGCCACCTATTTACATTTATTAACCCCTAATCTGCCGCCCCCAACGTCGCCGCCACTATACTAAAGTTATTAACCCCTAAACCTAAGTCTAACCCTAACCCTAACACCCCCTAACTTAAATATAATTAAAATAAATCTAAAGAAAACCTACTATTAATACCTAAATAATTCCTATTTAAAACTAAATACTTACCTATAAAATAAACCCTAAACTAGCTACAATATAACTAATAGTTACATTGTAGCTAGCTTAGGTTTTATTTTTATTTTACAGCCAAGTTTGTATTTGTTTTAACTAGGTAGAATAGTTACTAAATAGTAATTAACTATTTACTAATTACCTAGCTAAAATAATTACAATTTTACCTGTAAAATAAAACCTAACCTGTTTTACACTAACACCTAACCTTACACTACAATTAAATACAATTACCTAAATTAAATATAAATATATAAATTACAAAAAAAACCCCCACTAATTTACACAAAATAAAAAACAAATTACAAGATATTTAAACTAATTACACCTAATCTAATAGCCCTATCAAAATAACCCCCCCCCCAAAAATAATAAAACCCCCTAGCCTAAACTAAACTACCAATAGCCCTTAAAAGGGCCTTTTGCGGGGCATTGCCCCAAAGAAATCAGCTCTTTTACCTGTAAAAAAAAAATACAAACCCCCCCCCCAACTGTAAAACCCACCACCCACACAACCAACCCCCCAAATAAAACCCTAACTAAAAAAAACCTAAGCTCCTCATTGCCCTGAAAAGGGCATTTGGATGGGCATTGCCCTTAAAAGGGCTTTTAGCTCTATTGCTGCACAAACCCTAATCTAAAACTAAAACCCACCCAATAAACCCTTAAAAAAACCTAACAATAACCCCCGAAGATCCACTTACAGTTTTGAAGAGCCGACATCCATCCTCAACAAAGCCGGGAGAAGTCCTCAACGAAGCCGGGAGAAGTCTTCATCCAAGCTGGATGAAGTGGTCCCCCAGACGGGCAGACGACTTCTCCCGCCTTCGTTGAGGACTTCTCCTGGCTTTGTTGAGGACTTCTCCTGGCTTCGTTGAGGATGGATGTTGGCTCTTCAAAACTGAAGGTGGATCTTTGGGGGTTATTGTTAGGTTTTTTTAAGGGTTTATTGGGTGGCTTTTAGTTTTAGATTAGGGTTTGGGCATCAATAGAGTTAAACAGGGCCAGGCTGAGACCAAAAATAGGCCCGGGAATTTTAAGGCAAAGCAGCCCACATACATACACTCATAAGCACGCACACCACACACACTCATACTCATATGCACGCACACAACAAACATGCACACAATATGCATGCACACCGTACACCACACATATACACAATTATATGCATGGACAACATACATGCACACCACTGATACCCACACACATAAGCACCACTCATACACCCACACTCATATACATGCATAACATACATACACCCACGCTCATATGCATGCACACAACACATACCTACACTCACACTCATATGCATGCACACACAACACATACACCCACATATGCACACAACACACAGTCGCATTCATTAATACCATATATATATATATATATATCTGAAGCAGTTACAGTGGGCACTTTTCGTTCTACAAAAACACATAAAATACCAATGTATGAGATAAAAAAAATTACAAGTCACATAAAATATAACTAAACAAAGGACCCATAGGTCACTTGAAACATGCTTGTAACTAGATTATATTTGGTACTCATAATGCAAAGTCTTTTTGATAGCTATCTCTCAAACTGGAAAGAGGAGCAAAGGGGTTCCCTCTACCTTATACCAAGCCCACAGGGCCCCACTACTTTGTATTACTACTTTATATTACAGATATATGTAATGTTATAGAGAGGTCCCCTTTGCCTCACACCCATATATAATATTATGGAGAGGTTCCCCTCTAAGACGCACACACCATATCCCCAGTACATTATATAGAGATATATAATATTATGGAGAGGTTCCCCTCTAAGACGCACACACCATATCCCCAGTACATTATATAGAGATATATAATATTATGGAGAGGTTCCCCTCTAAGACGCACACACCATATCCCCAGTACATTATATAGAGATATATAATATTATGGAGAGGTTCCCCTCTAAGACGCACACACCATATCCCCAGTACATTATATAGAGCTATATAATATTATGTAGTAGTTCCCTCTGGCACACATACCATATCCCCAGTACATTATATACCGATATATAATATTATGCAGTAGTCCCCTCTGACACACACATACCATATCCCCAGTACATTATATACAAATATATAATATTAAGTAATAATTCCCTCTGACACACACACACACCATATCCCCAGTACATTATATACAGATACATCATATTATGTAGTAGTTCCCTCTGACACACACACACACACAATATATCCCCAGTGCATTATACACAGATATATAATATTATATAGTAGTTCCCTCTGACACACACACACTATATCCCCAGTGCATTATACACAAATATATAATATTATATAGTAGTTCCCTCTGACATACACACAAATATCCCCAGTACATTATATACAGACATATTATGTAGTAGTTCCCTCTGACACACACACAGACACCATATCCCCAGTACATTATACACAGGTATATAATATTATGTAGTAGTTCCATCTGACACACACACACCATATCCCCAGTGCATTATACACATATATATAATATTATATAATAGTTGCCTCTGACACACACACACACCATATCCCCAGTGCATTATACACAGATATATAATATTATATAGTAGTTCCCTCTGACACACACACAAATATCCCCAGTACATTATATACAGACATATTATGTAGTAGTTCCCTCTGACACACACACAGACACCATATCCCCAGTACATTATACAGTACACAGGTATATAATATTATGTAGTAGTTCCCTCTGACACACACACACACACACACCATATCCCCAGTGCATTATACACAGATATATAATATTATATAGTAGTTCCCTCTGACACACACACACCATATCCCCAGTGCATTATACACAGATATATCATATTATATAATAGTTGCCTCTGACACACACACACACACACACCATATCCCCAGTGCATTATACACAGATATATAATATTATATAGTAGTTCCCTCTGACACACACACAAATATCCCCAGTACATTATATACAGACATATTATGTAGTAGTCCCCTCTGACACACACAGACACCATATCCCCAGTACATTATACACAGATATATAATATTATGTAGTAGTTCCCTCTGACACACACACACACCATATCCACAGTGCATTATACACAGATGTATAATATTATGCAGTAGTTCCCTCTGACACACACACCATATCCCCAGTGCATTATACACAAATATATAATATTATGTAGTACTTCCCTCTGACACACACACACCATATCCCCAGTGCATTATATACAGTCTGATATAATATTATGTAGTAGTTCCCTCTGACACACACACCATATCCCCAGTGCATTATACACAGATATATATTATGTAGTAGTTCCCTCTGACACACACACACCATATCCCCAGTGCATTCTACACAGATATATATTATGTAGTAGTTCCCTCTGACACACACACACACACCATATCCCCAGTAAATTATATAAAGTCTGATATAATATTATGTAATAGTTCCCTTTTGACACACACACACACCATATCCCCAGTACATTATATACAGATATAATATTATTATGTAGTAGTTCCCTTTTGACACACACACACAAATATCCCCAGTACATTATATACAGACATATTATGTAGTAGTCCCCTCTGACACACACACACACACACACACACACAGACACCATATCCCCAGTACATTATACACAGATATATAATATTATGTAGTAGTTTCCTCTGACACACAGACACCATATCCCCAGTGCATGATACACAGATGTAAAATATTATGCAGTAGTTCCCTCTGACACACACACACACCATATCCCCAGTGCATTATACACAAATATATAATATTATGTAGTAGTTCCCTCTGACACACACATACCATATCCCCAGTGCATTATACACAAATATATAATATTATGTAGTAGTTCCCTCTGACACACACACCATATCCCCAGTGCATTATACACAGATATATATTATGTAGTAGTTCTCTCTGACACACACACCATATCCCCAGTGCATTATACACAGATATATATTATGTAATAGTTCCCTCTGACACACACACCATATCCCCAGTGCATTATACACAGATATATATTATGTAATAGTTCCCTCTGACACACACACCATATCCCCAGTGCATTATACACAGATGTATAATATTATGTAGTAGTTCCCTTCTTATACACACACACCATATCCCCAGTGCATTATACACAGATGTATAATATTATGTAGTAGTTCCCTCTGACACACACACCATATCCCCAGTGCATTATACACAGATATATAATATTATGTAGTAGTTCCCTTCTTATACACACACACCATATCCCCAGTGCATTATACACAGATATATAATATTATGTAATAGTTCCCTCTGACACACACACCATTTCCCCAGTGCATTATACACAGATGTATAATATTATGTAGTAGTTCCCTCTGACACACACACCATATCCCCAGTGCATTATATACAGTCTGATATAATATTATGTAGTAGTTCCCTCTGACACACACACACCATATCCCCAGTGCATTATACACAGATATATAATATTACGTAATAGTTCCCTCTGACACACACACCATATCCCCAGTGCATTATACACAGATATATATTATGTAGTAGTTCCCTCTGACACACACAGCATGTCCCCAGTGCATTGTACACAGATATATATTATGTAATAGTTCCCTCTGACACACACACCATATCCCCAGTGCATTATACACAGATATATATTATGTAGTAGTTCCCTCTGACACACACAGCATGTCCCCAGTGCATTATACACAGATATATATTATGTAGTAGTTCCCTCTGACACACACACACCATATCCCCAGTGCATTATACACAGATATATATTATGTAGTAGTTCCCTCTGACACACACACCATATCCCCAGTGCATTATACACAGATATATATTATGTAGTAGTTCCCTCTGACACACACACACCATATCCCCAGTAAATTATACACAGATATATATTATGTAGTAGTTCCCTCTGACACACACACACCATATCCCCAGTAAATTATATAAAGTCTGATATAATATTATGTAGTAGTTCCCTTTTGACACACACACCATATCCCCAGTACATTATATACAGATATAATATTATTATGCAGTAGTTCCCTCTGACACACACACACACTGAAGTCCATGGCACCTGTAATCCCCATATGTTCAGCCCACAGCAGAGGAGAGACTCTCAGAGAACACCAGTGGCTGCTATTTTACATAGGCAGGCGGCCGGCCCAGCCAGGCCTACCTGGCCTAGTACTACAGGCTGCTTAGGCTGCCTAAGCAGCCTGTAGTACTAGCTAGGCCTGGAAGTTAGGCTGTGAATCATATACAGTATATAGAACAGAACAACCTCCAACTACACCAACTCCAAAGAAAAGGTCCTCTCAGTCTCTCTGAGACCAGAGTGACCTCCTAGCTGCCCTGCAGCTGCTGGCCACCTGCTGAGTCGAAGCCTCCTCGAGTCAATCATCATTGCTAGTGGCGCCGGCTGCACTCTAGCCCCCCGGAATGGATGCCCATGGTCTGGGCGCCGTCACTCTGGAATCTGGAGATGGAGGGACTGACTGGAGTGGAGTCTACTATGGAGGACTCAGGCCTCAGGGGACCCACCCGGCCCGGCGGCAGCATGTTTCAGGGGCCTCCATACACTGACACCCACGTGACACACAGGCTGCTGCTGCCGCAGCACTAGTCTATCTTACAACCTCGCAGCCTGAGCCTCTCTGTGTCACGTGGACCCGGCACGCGGCATGAGTGTAGTGCAGCCGCGTGCAGGGCATGTGTGTGACTGTGACGTCACTCGAAGTGCGCAGCTCAGCCTCAGAGTCCCAGGCCAGAAGTAGTGACTGTGAGCCTGTGCGTGCGGCTTGATACAAATGGGAATTATGTTGTACCACCAGTACTTGTAATTGTTTGTGTGCTGCAGCTTACTACAAAAAAAAAATAATTTGTCAAAAAAAAATAAAAAAAAATTTGTATGCTGTGTGTGAGGTTGCAGTGGGCGGGGCTAAACTACCCTGCAGCCAAACGGGCAAATGCACGGTATGCCCTATGGCCAGTCCGGGCCTGGAGCTAAATGCCCTTTTAAGGGCAATGCCCATCCAAATGCTCTTTTCAGGGTAATAGGGAGCTTAGGTTTTTTTAGTTAGGGTTTTATTTTGGGGGTTGGTTGTGTGGGTGGTGGGTTGTACTGTTAGGGGGTTGTTTGTATTTTTTTTACAGGTAAAAGAGCTGATTTCTTTGGGGCAATGCCCCGCAAAAGGCCCTTTTAAGGGCTATTGGTAGTTTACGCAAGGGTTTTTTTTTATTTGGGGGGGGGGGTTATTTTGATAGTGCTATTAGATTAGGTGTAATTAGTTTAAATATCTTGTAATTTGTTTTTTATTTTGTGTAATTTAGTGGGTTTTTTTTTTTGTAATTTAGGTATTTGTATTTAATTTAGGTAATTGTATTTAATTGTAATGTAAGGTTAGGTGTTAGTGTAAGACAGGTTAGGTTTTATTTTACAGGTAAATTTGTATTTATTTTAGCTAGGTAGTGAGTAAATAGTTGATAATTATTTAGTAACTATTCTACCTAGTTAAAATAAATACAAACTTGCCTGTAAAATAAAAATAAAACCTAAGCTAGCTACAATGTAACTATTAGTTATATTGTAGCTAGCTTGGGGTTTACTTTACAGGTAAGTATTTAGTTTTAAATAGGACATATTTAGTTATTAATAGTAGGTTTTCTTTAGATTTATTTTAATTATATTTAAGTTAGGGGGTGTTAGGGTTAGGGTTAGACTTAGGTTTAGGGGTTAATAACTTTATTATAGTAGCAGCAACGTTGGGGGGCGGGAGATTAGGCGTTAATAGTTGTAGGTAGGTGGCGGCGATGTTAGGGAGGGCAGATTAGGGGTTAATAAAATGTAACTAATGTTTGTGATGCGGGAGTGCGGCGGTTTAGGGGTTAATATGTTTATTATGTTAGGGTGTTAGGTGTAAACATAAAATGTGTTTCCCCATAGGAATCAATGGGACTGCGTTACTGAGCTTTACTCTGCTTTATTGGAGGTGTTAGTCTTTTTTTCAGCCGGCTCTCCCTATTGATGTCTATGGGGAAATCGTGCACGAGTACGTACAACCAGCTTACCACTGACTTAAGCAGGTATTGGAGTGTGGTATGGAGCACAATTTTGCTCTACGCTCACTTCTTGTCTTTTAATGCCGGGTTTATGAAAACCTGTAATACCAGCGCTGTAGGTAAGTGAGCGGTGACAATAACGTGCAAATTAACACCGCACCCCTCTTACCGCAAAACTCGTAATCTGGCCGATAATTTTTAAATTTTTTTGCTTTTTTTAAAATGACTTCTGGGTGGTTTTTCACTTTATTCCCCAATACTTGGTCTTCTTTAATAAAGTGCCAGTGTTTTTGTAGGATTTTCTTTATTTCGAAATGTTGAGAGCTAACATTTGTTATAAAAGGTATAAAATATTCATCTTGGTTTTTGTTGATTATTTTAGGGTTATTTTTAAGAAGGGTTTCGTTTTCTATTTTTTAAATATCATTTTTAGTGTGCTCAATTGTTTTTGGATTATAACCTTTCTCAATAAATCTAGAAGTAATGATTGCTGGGAGGGTTTCTCTTTTAAAAATAGAAAGAGAAACCTTCCTTAAAAATAACCCTAAAATAATCAACAAAAACCAAGATGAATATTTTATACCTTTTATAACAAATTTTTGCTCTCAACATTTCGAAATAAAGAAAATCCTACAAAAACACTGGCACTTTATTAAAGAAGACAAATTATTGGGGAATAAAGTCATTATTAAAGTCATTATTAAAAAAGTAAAAAATTTAAAAAACTGTTTATCACCTAGTGAATATAAGGACACAAAGGATCATTAGTAACCATGGTGAGGGCAGTCTCAGTTGAGTGTTAGGGATGGAAGCCAGATTGCAGGGGGTCGAGCAATGAGTTGGAGGACAGGAAGTGGGTTAGGCGATCAAAAGCTAGTGTTTCAAGGATTTTTGAAGCTAGCGGGATTAGTGATATGGGGCGGTAGTTTGCAGGAGAGTCAGGGTCAAGGGAGGGTTTTTTGAGGATGGGGTGACCTTTGCATGTTTGAAGGAGGCAGGGAATGAGTCGGTAGAAAGGGATAGGTTGAATATATGAGTAAGAGCCGGAGTGAGGGTGGGAGACAGAGAAGGTATTAGATGTGAAGGAATAGGGTCAAGTGGGGTAGACATTTGTGTCTTGTGATTGGCTAACTAGATGTGTTCAGCTAGCTGCCAGTAGTGCAATGCTGTTCCTTCAGCAAAGAATAACAAGAGAATAAAGCACATTTGATAATAAAAGTACATTTGAAAGTTGTATAAAATTGTTTGTTCTATCCGAATTATGTATTAAATTTTTTGTGTTTCCTCTCCCTATAATTACGGGGAATCAAAGTCATTTTCAAAGTTTTTTTTTTTATGTGTGGCAGCTTTATAGAACAGTTCACTAAAAGGTCATACAGTAGATTCTTAATTGCAATCTAGGAATGATGATACTACAGCCAGCAAAACGTAACCATCCTGGTGCTTGCATCATAAGCCATTTCATGTATAGTTGGCAGGAGTTTGTCCATTTTTTTTGGACTTGCATTTTTAATGGTGAAAAGAATGATCAGCTTTATTGCCATGTCTTTTGACAAACTGAAACAAGTGCCCTTATTTAGTCCTTGCATGCCTTGCTAGACATCTACTGGGTTCAGATTCCACAGCTGTGGAATTTCAGAAAGCTACAGCTTACTTCCTGTGTTACTCTCACACATAGGGCAAACATATAGCAAATATCTTAAAAGAATTTAAAAAAAATGTCATCCACTTGGCACATAGTGCTAGTTGGCATGAAATATGCATTGGCATTGTTATCTGAGCAGGTGCACATTTTATTCTCTGTTACTAGCACAATACAAAATAGCAGCTGAAAATACAGAAGACAGCTCAAGTCATATAGTTGTAGCAGTTTTATTGTTCCAAGTAAAAGCAACCAGGATTAGACATATATTAGATTTCTGTGTTACAGTCTCATTTTTAGTGTCTAGTATTTATATTTACATTTATTTGTGGACCAATAGATCAGTAGCTGTTAATTGATTTAATAAAAAAGTAAAACAAATAATTTTTAAGAAATTGGATTATACATAAGTACGTATCCAATTATTGCTATTCAGTTCTTCTCATTAATACATTGTGAGAGAATCAATGGGTGGCAGATGATTCCACATCTTAACTACTGGTTTTCAAACCTGTCCTCAGGCCTCCCCAACAGGCCAGGTTTCAGGATTACCTTGTGTGAGAGCAAGTAAAATAACCATGTTTACTAAGCAGCTGATTATTTCACCTGTGCTCCAGTTCAGATATCCTCACAATGTAGCCTGTTAGGGAGGCCTGAGAACAGGTTTAAAAACCAGTGATCTATACCAATCTAAGTAAATTATTTCCTAATATATTTTAAATTTCTTTGTATATTCCATGAAAAGATGTAGGATTAGGACAGGCTTCACTGCAAAAAGAAAACACTGATCTTATAAAAGGGACAGTAAAACACATTTTATGCACTGCCTTCTAATGATGGGTGCCACCATTTTGGAAGCTAGGTTACACTGCAGGTGTCTGAAGGAGAATTGCTGCACATGTGGAAACACATCAGCACTGGAATTAAGTGAAAGCTAGATTTCTAAAGGGAGGCAGGGAATAACCTCAATACTTTGCTCATAAAGGGCTAGATTACAAGTAGAAAGTTATTTATTGCTCCAGCTTGAGCACTAATTCCGCTAGAAGTAAGGTTTTTGCGCACATCGGGTAGCGCTCTTGTTACAAGTTGAAAGTAAAAAAGTTTTTGCTTGCGCGCTAACCCGATGCGCGCAAAAAGATGAACTTTAAACTTCTTACGTGCTTTAACGTATTCCCCCATAGAAGTCAATGGAGCAAAAAAGTGGACATCCTACTCACGTACAAACCCGATCGCATACTCTCAAGTGCACTAACCTGACATGAAAATATGAATATTTCACATTTCAAATTTCTTCATATAGCAGAATATGTTCTATTTATTCATAAATACATATTTCTGCATATATATGATGGTATTTTGGTACAATAGATATCTATACCTGTGTACATATGTATTTATGTGTTTATATGTGTGTATATGTCTGTAAATACATATAATCAAATATAAATACATAAATACATATGTACACACACATATATATACATACATACATATACATATCTAGACATGTATATGTATGTTTCTCAATATTAAAGTCCTTTGCAGTCCTTTTGTTTTCCTAACAACTGAGGCCTCATATCTTTGAACCCTTATAACCTTTTTGTGCAATATTTTATTATAATTTTTATTAGATGGTGTTATTATGATTGTAACTGTACATTTTAATGTATTTTTTATCTTTTTTATTTCAAGAAACAGATAAGGAGCGTTAACTTCAATTGCGCTCAAGCAATCACGTTGACTTTCAACTTGTAATACGATCGCTACATCCGATGCGTGAAAACAGCAGCAATAAACCCAATATCGATTGCGTGTAACTCTTAGTGCGCCACTTGTAATCTGGCCCTTAATTCCGCTTAACACTACATTTAATATTAGATTTACATACACAGGCCAGATATGTTCTCTAACATAAATCTGAGAAACACCTCCAGGGTTGTGTTGCGTGCAAGTACTTGACATAGTTGTTAAGTATCCCATGATATAATGTCCTGGTGTCAGCTGTATGTGATATACAAATGTCATTGTGGCATATGGGACACATAGCTTTAGTTTCTAGTGTCACAGAGTTCTGTTTGACCAGTTAACCTGGAAGTAATATCCTAAGATTGTAATGAAAAAAAAAATGACGTCCTAACTGGTTATACTAGGTACTTTTTGCATTGGGGGCCTAACCTTTTCTTTAACCCCTGGAAAATAGTTTAACATTTAGGTAAACTCCTGATCTTGCAGTTCTTAAACAGGACACAGTCGGTAAACCTAATCAGGAGTAGGAGACACACAATCCCTTCAAGCACTGGGTGTTAAATGCTTAGTAATATAAGTCCCAAAGTGCAACAAGTGCATTAGAATATCTCAACTATGTCATGCCTATAAGATAACCAAACTCAAAGGCTCATTCCAATATAATAGTTTTTTTTTTTTTTTGTACTATAAGACACCCAAAGTATTTGCACAATAAAAGCAAAGAATCTTGTTTTTTTACCATTTGGACTAGATTAAAAAGGTATCTAAAGTTTATAGGAGTTGAAACAGATCTTCAAGTTAGCAAAAGATATGCAATTGAATCAAAAGTTAAATACGTTTTTTGCTTAAATAGTAATATAATTTCATGACATGTAAAATTAACTAAAAAAGTATCAATCACTCATGAGCTAGGCCTTCCGACACCAGGATATCTGAGCACCTACTGAATATGCTGTAAAAATATAGAGAAATTTTGGGTTAGGGACTAGGGGAGCAGACCTTGGAACTCATGTATCAAGTTAGGCATGTGCACCAATATTGATGGTGGCATTGAGGCCCCATTACCAATGTAATGTGCGTTATTCTAAGTGTGCAAATGGAGTTTGAAATGACCATAGTGGAGCAGTCATGAATCTAACAATCACCTAGATTACAAGTTTTGCGTTATGAGTCAAATAGCAGCATTGTGGCCCATAACGCATCATTTTCCCTAACGCAGCCAATATAAGTCTTGTCAATATAGGTGTAGCGCAAGCCTTTTAGCCTGTAACGCAACGTCAGTAGCGCACTCTTAAAAATTACGTTTATTCATGGGATTCCCATAGCGCTGGTATTACAAGTTTTGCGTTCAGGCTAAAAGGCGAGTGTTACAGCCTAAAATGGCAAGATCTGTAACGCCATCTAAAGTCAGTAGTTATTAGTTTTACGCTACAAATCTGTAACAAAACTCATAAATAAAGTGTTAAAAAGTACACTAAACACCCATAGACTACCTATTAACCCCTAAACCGAGGCCCTCCCGCATTGCAAACACTATATTAAAGTTATTAACCCCTAATCTGCCGCTACTGATATCGCCGCCACTTTAAAAAAATATTAACCCCTATTCCGCCGCTCCATGACATCCTCACCACTATAATTAAGTTATTAACCCTAAACCGCCGCCCTCCCACATCACAAACACTATTTAAATATTATTAACCCCTAATCTGTTATCCGCCCACATCGCCCCCACTATTCTGAAGTTATTAAGCCCTACACCGCCGCCACTATAATAAACCTATTAACCCCTAAACCGCAAGCCCCCACAACAAAATATACTAAACTATTAACCCCTAAACCGAAAGCCCCCCACATAGAAATAACCTAACAACCCCCTAACTAGATTAAAATTACAATTTCCCTATTTTAAATTGAATTAAAACTAAAAAAAATAAGTTTAAACTTACAATTAAACTAATATAATAATTAAACTAAAATTAAACTAACTACCAATTAGCCAATAGAATGAGAGCTGCTTAAAAATTGGCTGATTTCAACAGCCAATAGGATTTTAGCAGCCCTAATTCCTATTGGCTGACTCAAATTTTTCAGCCAATAGGAATGCAAGGGACGCCATCTTAAATCGCGTCCCTTGCATTGAAGATTTAGTGTACGGCAGCGACCATATGAAGAGGATGCTCCGCGTCGGATGTCTTCAGGATGGACCCACTCCGCGCCTCCTGGATCAAGATAGAAGATGCCGTCTGGATGAAGATTAAAGAGGCCGTCTGGATGTAGACTTCTCGCCGCTTGGATCAGGACTTCCCCGCCGGGATAAAGTTTGAAGAGATCACCTGGATGAAGACTTCTCCCCGCCTGGATCAGGACTTCAACTCCGGGATGAAGATCGTTCAAGCGGGACTTCAAAAACTGTAAGTGGATTGTCAGGGGGTTAGTGTTAGGCTTTTTAAGGTTCTTTTGGGTGTTTTTTTTTTTTAGTTTAGGGTCTGGGCAATAAAAGAGCTAAATGCCCTTTTAAGGGCAATTCCCATACAAATGCCCTTTTCAGGGCAATGGGTAGCTTAGGTTTTTTAGATATTTTTTTATTTTGTGGGTTTAGGGGGGGTGAGGGTTTGTAATGTTAGTCTTTGTAATTTTTTTTCACTAAAAGGCTGCTATCTTTAGGGCAATGCCCTACAAAAGGCCCTTTTAAGGGCCATTGGTAGTTTATTCTAGATTACGTTTTTTATTTTGGGGTTTTTTTTTTATGGGTGTTAGAATAGGAATATTTTTTTTATTTTTGATAACTTGTTTGTTATTTCTCTTGTTAAGTGTATCCAGTCCACGGATCATCCATTACTTGTGGGATATTCTCCTTCCCAACAGGAAGTTGCAAGAGGATCACCCACAGCAGAGCTGCTATATAGCTCCTCCCCTAACTGCCATATCCAGTCATTCTCTTGCAACTCTCAACAAAGATGGACGTAGTAAGAGGAGAGTGGTGTATTATAGTTAGTTTCTTAACTTCAATCAAAAGTTTGTTATTTTTAAATGGTACCGGAGTGTACTGTTTTATCAAAGGCAGCATTAGAAGAAGAATCTGCCTGTGATTTCTATGATCTTAGCAGAAGTAACTAAGATCCATTGCCGTTCTCACATATTCTGAGGAGTGAGGTAACTTCAGAGAGGGAATGGCGTGCAGGTTTTCCTGCAATAAGGTATGTGCAAAACATATTTCTAGGGATGGAACTTGCTAGAAAAATGCTGCTGATACCGGATTAATGTAAGTTAAGCCTAAATGCAGTGATTTAATAGCGACTGGTATCAGGCTTATTAACAGAGATACATACTCTTATAAAAGTGTAATATAAAACGTTTGCTGGCATGTTTAATCGTTTTTATATATGCTTTGGTGATAAAACTTATTGGGGCCTAGTTTTTTCCACATGGCTGGCTTTATTTTTGCCTAGAAACAGAGGCTTTCCACTGTTATAGTATAAAAGTTACAGTTGGTGCAGTTAAAATTACAAACTGTGACATTCAGCTTCCCTCAGCAGTCCCCTGCATGCTATAGGACATCTCTGATGGGCTCAAAAGGCTTCAAAAGTAGGAGCTGTGGCAGTTGTTATGACTGTTTAAAAAACATATTTTTCGTTTTGTTAATCTGTTTTTTGTATTAAGGGGTTAATCATCCATTTGCAAGTGGGTGCAATGCTCTGCTAACTTGTTACATACACTGTAAAAACTTTGTTAGTGTAACTGCCTTTTTTCACTGTTATTTCAAATTTTGCCAAAATTTGTTTCTCTTAAAGGCACAGTAACGTTTTTTATATTGCTTGTTAACTTTGTTTAAAGTGTTTTCCAAGCTTGCTAGACTCATTGCTAGTCTGTACAAACATGTCTGACACAGAGGAAACTGCTTGTTCATTATGTTTAAAAGCCATGGTGGAGCCCCATAGGAGAATGTGTACTAAATGTATTGATTTCACCTTAAACAGTAAAGATCAGTCTTTATCTATAAAAGAATTGTCACCAGAGGGGTCTGTCGAGGGGGAAGTTATACCGACTAACTCTCCCCACGTGTCGGACCCTTCGCCTCCCGCTCGAGGGACGCACGCTAATATGGCGCCAAGTACATCAGGGATGCCCATAGCGATTACTTTGCAGGACATGGCTGCAATCATGAATAATACCCTGTCACAGGTATTAGCGAGATTGCCTGAATTGAGAGGCAAGCGCGATAGCTCTGGGGTTAGACGAGATACAGAGCGCATAGATGCTGTAAGAGCCATGTCTGATAATGCGTCACAATATGCAGAACCTGAGGACGGAGAGCTTCAGTCTGTGGGTGACGTCTCTGAATCGGGGAGACCTGATTCAGAGATTTCTAATTTTAAATTTAAGCTTGAGAACCTCCGTGTGTTACTTGGGGAGGTATTAGCTGCTCTGAATGACTGTGACACAATTGCAGTGCCAGAGAAATTGTGTAGGCTGGATAAATACTATGCAGTGCCGGTGAGTACTGATGTTTTTCCAATACCTAAAAGGCTTACAGAAATTATTAGTAAGGAGTGGGATAGACCCGGTGTGCCCTTTTCCCCACCTCCTATATTTAGAAAAATGTTTCCAATAGATGCCACTACACGTGACTTATGGCAGACAGTCCTTAAGGTGGAGGGAGCAGTTTCTACTTTAGCAAAGCGTACCACTATCCCGGTTGAGGACAGTTGTGCTTTTTCAGATCCAATGGATAAAAAATTAGAGGGTTACCTTAAGAAAATGTTTATTCAACAAGGTTTTTATTTTACAGCCCCTTGCATGCATTGCGCCTGTCACTGCTGCGGCGGCGTTCTGGTTTGAGGCCCTGGAAGAGGCCATCCATACAGCTCCATTGACTGAAATTATTGACAAGCTTAGAACACTTAAGCTAGCTAACTCATTTGTTTCTGATGCCATTGTTCATTTGACTAAACTAACGGCTAAGAATTCCGGATTCGCCATCCAGGCGCGTAGGGCGCTATGGCATAAATCCTGGTCAGCTGATGTGACTTCAAAGTCTAAATTACTTAACATTCCTTTCAAGGGGCAGACCTTATTCGGGCCTGGTTTGAAAGAAATTATTGCTGACATTACTGGAGGTAAGGGTCATACCCTTCCTCAGGACAGGACCAAATCAAGGGCCAAACAGTCTAATTTTCATGCCTTTCGAAATTTCAAGGCAGGTGCAGGATCAGCTTCCTCTACTTCAAAACAAGAGGGAACTTTTCCTCAATCTAAGCAGGCCTGGAAACCTACCCAGTCCTGGAACAAGGGCAAGCAGGCCGAAAGCCTGCTGCTTCCTCCAAGACAGCATGAAGGAGCGGCCCCCTATCCAACAACGGATCTAGTAGGGGGCAGACTCTCTTCGCCCAGGCGTGGGCAAGAGATGTTCAGGATCCCTGGGCGTTGGAGATCATATCTCGGGGATATCTTCTGGACTTCAAAGCTTCTCCCCCACAAGGGAAATTTCACCTTTCAAGATTATCTGCAAACCAGATAAAGAAAGAGGCATTCCTAAGCTGCGTGCAAGACCTCCTTGTAATGGGAGTGATCCATCCAGTTCCGCGGACGGAACAAGGACAGGGGGTTTTATTCAAATCTGTTTGTGGTTCCCAAAAAAGAGGGAACCTTCAGACCAATTTTGGATCTAAAGATCCTAAACAAATTCCTCAGAGTTCCATCATTCAAGATGGAAACTATTCGAACCATTTTACCCTTGATCCAAGAGGGTCAGTACATGACCACAGTGGACTTAAAGGATGCCTACCTTCACATTCCGATCCACAAGAATCATCATCGGTTCCTGAGGTTTGCCTTTCTAGACAGGCATTACCAGTTTGTAGCTCTTCCATTCGGGTTGGCTACAGCCCCAAGAATTTTTACAAAGGTTCTGGGCTCACTTCTGGTGGTTCTAAGACCGCGAGGTATAGCGGTGGCTCCTTACCTAGACAACATCCTGATACAGGCGTCAAGCTTTCAAATTGCCAAGTCTCATACAGAGATAGTTCTGGCATTTCTGAGGTCGCATGGGTGGAAAGTGAACGAAGAAAAGAGTTCTCTATCTCCTCTCACAAGGGTTTCCTTCCTCTGACTCTGATAGATTCTATAGAAATGAAAATTTACCTGACGGAGTCCAGGTTATCAAAACTTCTAAATTCTTGCCGTGTTCTTCACTCCATTCCGCGCCCCACGGTGGCTTAATGGTAGCGGCGATGAACATAGTGCCATTTGCGCGCCTGCATCTCAGACCGCTGCAATTATGCATGCTCAGTCAGTGGAATGGGGATTACACAGATTTGTCCCCTCTACTAAATCTGGATCAGGAAACCAGAGATTCTCTTCTCTGGTGGTTATCTCGGGTCCATCTGTCCAAAGGTATGACCTTTCGCAGTCCAGATTGGACCATTGTAACAACAGACGCCAGCCTTCTAGGTTGGGGTGCAGTCTGGAACTCCCTGAAGGCTCAGGGTTCATGGACTCAGGAGGAGAAACTCCTCCCAATAAATATTCTGGAGTTAAGAGCAATATTCAATGCTCTTCTAGCTTGGCCTCAGTTAGCAACACTGAGGTTCATCAGATTTCAGTCGGACAACATCACGACTGTGGCTTACATCATCCATCAAGGGGGACCAGGAGTTCCCTAGCGATGTCAGAAGTCTCCAAGATAATTCGCTGGGCAGAGACTCACTCTTGCCACCTATCAGCGATCCATATCCCAGGGGTAGAGAACTGGGAGGCGGATTTTCTAAGTCATCAGACTTTTCATCCGGGGGAGTGGGAACTCCATCCGGAGGTGTTTGCTCAATTGGTTCTCCGTTGGGGCAAACCAGAACTGGATCTCATTGCGTCTTGCCAGAACGCCAAGCTTCCTTGTTACTGATCCAGGTCCAGGGACCCTGAAGCGGCACTGATAGATGCTCTAGCAGCGCCTTGGTTCTTCAACCTGGCCTATGTGTTTCCACTGTTTCCTCTGCTCCCTCGTCTGATTGCCAAAATCAAACAGGAGAGAGCATCGGTGATATTGATAGCGCCTGCGTGGCCATGCAGGACCTGGTATGCAGACCTAGTGGACATGTCATCCTTTCCACCATGGACTCTGCCTCTGAGACAAGACCTTCTAATACAAGGTCCTTTCAATCATCCGAATCTACTTTCTCTGAGACTGACTGCATGGAGATTGAACGCTTGATCCTATAAAAGCGTGGCTTCTCCGAGTCAGTAATTGATACCTTAATACAGGCACGAAAGCCTGTCACCAGCAAAATTTACCACAAGATTTGGCGTAAATATCTTCATTGGTGGGAATCCAAGAATTACTCATGGAGTAGGGTTAGGATTCCTAGGATATTGTCCTTCCTCCAAGAGGGTTTGGACAAAGGACTATCAGCTAGTTCTTTAAAGGGACAGATTTCTGCTCTGTCTATTCTTTTACACAAGCGTCTGTGTTTAAACCTGTTGCTCCCCCATGGAGCTTAAACTTGGTTCTTAAAGTTCTTCAAGGGGTTCCGTTTGAACCCCTTCATTCTATTGATATCAAACTTCTATCATGGAAAGTTCTTTTTCTGATGGCTATTTCCTCGGCTCGAAGAGTCTCGGAGTTATCTGCCTTACATTGTGATTCTCCTTATCTGATCTTTCATTCAGATAAAGTAGTTCTGCGTACAAAACCTGGGTTTTTACCTAAGGTGGTTTCAATCAAGAGATTGTTGTTCCATCATTATGCCCTAATCCTTCTTCAAAGAAGGAACGTCTTTTGCATTATCTAGACGTAGTCCGTGCATTGAAGTTTTACTTGCAGGCTACTAAAGATTTTCGCCAAACATCTCACCTCTCTTTCTTTTTGGCTTCGGAGTATAATCCGTTTAGCATATGAGACTGCTGGACAGCAGCCCCTGAAAGAATTACAGCTCATTCTACTAGAGCTGTGGCTTCTACCTGAGCCTTTAAAAATGAGGCCTCTGTTGAACAGATTTGCAAGGCTGCGGTCTTCGCTTCATACCTTTTCAAAATTTTACAAATTTGATACTCTTGCTTCTTCGGAGGCTGTTTTTGGGAGAAAGGTTCTACAGGCAGTGGTTCCTTCCATTTAAGTTCCTGCCTTGTCCCTCCCATCATCCGTGTACTTAAGCTTTGGTATTGGTATCCCACAAGTAATGGATGATCCGTGGACTGGATACACTTAACAAGAGAAAACATAATTTATGCTTACCTGATAAATTTATTTCTCTTGTAGTGTATCCAGTCCACGGCCCGCCCTGTCCTTTTAAGGCAGGTCTAAATTTTAATTAAACTTCAGTCACCACTGCACCCTATGGTTTCTCCTTTCTCGGCTTGTTTCGGTCGAATGACTGGATATGGCAGTTAGGGGAGGAGCTATATAGCGGCTCTGCTGTGGGTGATCC
Source organism: Bombina bombina (assembly GCF_027579735.1). Lineage (NCBI taxonomy): Eukaryota > Metazoa > Chordata > Amphibia > Anura > Bombinatoridae > Bombina > Bombina bombina. The sequence continues at coordinate 1,345,862,701 of NC_069500.1, read as the reverse complement.
TCTTGCAACTTCCTGTTGGGAAGGAGAATATCCCACAAGTAATGGATGATCCGTGGACTGGATACACTACAAGAGAAATAAATTTATCAGGTAAGCATAAATTATGTTTTTGTGTAATGTATATTTTTAGGGGGTGTTATTTTTTTTTTAGCAAAAGAGCTGTTTAACTTAGGGCAATGCCCTACAAAAAGACCTTTTAAGGGCCCTTGTAGTTTGGAGGGTAGGGGTTTGTATAGTGTTAGGGGGTGTTTGTATTTTTTGGGGGGCAAAAGAGCTGTTTAACTTAGGGCAATGGCCTACAAAAGGCCCTTTTAAGGGCCCCCCAAAAGGCCCTTTTAAGGGCCCTTGGTAGTTTATTCTAGATTAGGCTTTTTTATTTGGGGGTGGGTTGTTTTATTTTTAAAGGGTATTAGAATAGGAATAATCTTTATTTTTTTGTATAATTTCATTTTTTTTATTTTTGTAATGGTAGGTTTTTTTTATTTTTTGTAATTTTAGTGTTTTTTTATTTTTTGTAATGTTAGGTTTTAGTGTAAAGCAGTTTAAGCTTTATTTCACAGGCAAGTTTGTATTTATTTTAGCTATTTAGTTAGTAAATAGTTAATAACTATTTACTAACTAGTCTACCTATTTAAAATAAATACAAACTTACCTGTGAAATAAAAATAAAACCTAAGCTAGCTACAATGTAACTATTAGTTATATATTGTAGCTATCTTAGGTTTTATTTCACAGGTAAGTATTTAGTTAATAATTTTAAATTTAATTTAGATCTAATTTCATTACGTTAAAGTTAGGGTTAGGTTTAGGGTTAGGGTTACGTTAGGGTTAGGTTTAGGGGTTAATATAGTTTAATTTAGGTTGTTGCGATGTGGGGGGCTGGCAGTTTAGGGGTTAATAAGTATATTTAGTGGTAGTGATGTGGGAGGCCAGAGGTTTAGGGGTTAATAACTTTATTTAGTTGCGGCAATGTTGGGGAGCGGCGGAATAGGGGTTAATAACTTTGATATAGTTGCAGCGATGTTGGGGTGCGGCGGAATAAGGGTTAATAACTTTAGTATAGTGGTGGCGATGTCAGGAGTGGCAGATTAGGGGTTAATAATTTTACTTAGGTGGCGACGATATTGGGTTAATAACTGTAGGCAGGCGTCAGTAATGTCAGGAGCAGCAGATTAGGGGTGTTTAGACTCGGGGTTTATGTTAGGGTGTTAGGTTTAAACTGTATTTTCTTTTTCTCCATAGACATCAATGGGGCTGTGTTATGGAGCTTTTGTTTCCGTGATTGCAGGTGTTAGACTTTTTTTTGCCGGCTCTCCCCATTGATGTCTATAGGGAAAGCATGCACGAGCATGTCAAAATACCGCTGCTTTTGTGTGCGGTATGGAACTCAACGCAGCCATATCGCACGCACAAGCTGGGTTTTTTAAAACTTGTAATGGCAGAGCTATAGGGGGTTAAATAACGCAACTTTTGTTGCGTTCTTTACTTTCCTTATAGCGCTCAAAACTCGTAATCTAGGTGAATGTGAGCATATATCTTTACATGACACCACCAACCTCATGCTGGACGCCGCAAACCAGTATTCAGACAGTTGTAGGGTGATTCTGCCACAAACTACTACCCTGACACCCAATCAGATTCAAACTGCAATTATTTACTGACAGCGCAACATATTCTGCTCACTAATTTACAGCATGGGTTACTATGACCATCCAACATGGATTTTATGACTCCACTTGCACCTATATAACATAGTTACCCATGTTATAGCCATTTAACCCTAAAACTACTTTTTACCACTTGAAATAAATTTAAATCCCCATTGTCCTGATCCCTAAACCCCCCCCCCAATAAAAATAGCCCTTAATACAGATTAGTTAATACACCACCACCTCTAAAGGGACACTTAACCCCATTTTTTTCTTTCTTGATTCATGTAGAGAATACAATTTTAAACATTCGAATTTACTTCTATAATCTAATTTGCTTCATTATTTTAGATATCCTTTGTTGAACAAATAGCAATGCATATGGGTGAGCCAATCACACAAGGCATCTATGTGCAGTCACCAATCAGAAGCTACTGAGCCTATCTATATATGCCTTTCAGCAAAGAATATCAAGAGATTGAAGCAAATTAGATAATAGAAGTAAATTAGAAAGTTGTTTAAAATTGCATGCTCTTTCTAAATCATGAAAGAAAAAAAATAGGTTTCATCATGTCCCTTTAACTCCCATTTACATTCCCCTCCGTAGGAAGCCACATTAAATCTAACCCTCTTAAAGATCTTTCCATTAATAAAGTCTCCACCTTTATGACAAAATCACATCCCTCAAAGCAAACACCACCCATAAGTTTAACCCGCTCAGTCCATCCATAATTTCCCTCCTACTTGTTGCCCTCCTCATTTGCAAATAAGCCCTCGCAGCACATAACCCTAGAGAACCAATTAATAAAATAGCAATTTTTAAAACAAAGTAATAAGTCCGTAAAGGGAGATAAATTAAAAGAAACTTATTCTAATGCATTACAGCATTTTATTATTCCTGTATTAAACTATGGCTTGCAATTTTTTTTCTTTCATGATTCAGAAAGAGCAGCAATTTTAAGGAACTTTTTAATTTACTCCTATTATTATTTTTTCTTCGTTCTCTTGGTGTCTTTATTTGAAAAAGTAGAATGCAAGCTTAGGAGCCGTCTCATTTTTGGCTCAGCACCCTAGGTAGAGCTTGCTGATTGTTGGGTACGTTTACGAAGTAGAGCATGTCATTTTTTTTAACTATTATGGTGTTCAAGTAAACAAAATATCCATGTTAAAGTCGTATTTAATTTTTTTTTCCATTTTATCTATTGAAATGTTTTAGTGCCGCTTTCTGAAAATAAGAATAGCTTGTACAGATAAAAAGGTCTTGGGGGTCAATTGTTTCCGGCGAGTCTTCAGGCTCGCCAGAAACAGAAGTTATGAAACAGGGGTCTAATGATCACTGCTCTATAACTTGTCTGCCTGCTCTGAGGCCACGGACAGAAATCAACCTGATCGAATACGATTGGGTTGATTGACACTCCCTGATAGCGGCCAATCTGCAGGGGGCGACATTGCACCAGCAGTTTACAAGAACTGCTGGTGCAATGATAAATGCCGAAAGCGTATGCTGTCAGCATTTATCGATGTGCGGCGGATATGATACGCTACATTGTATCATGTCCGCTCGCATATTAATAAATATACTCCTTGGAGTTGAAAATTGAGCTTTCTTGATACATGAGCTTTTTTTAATTTTACTTCTATTACTAAATGTGCTTCTTATTCTTGTTATTCTTAGTTTAATTTTAGCCCCTTACCAAGAGAGCATACCCAGGTAGGCTCAGGAGTGTGCACATGCATGATTCTTGAGCACAATGTTTATTAAATTGTTATAAACATTGATGCAAACACAGCTTCCAAGACATGTGCACACTCATAAGCCTACCGCAGTATGCTCTCTTGATAAGGTGCTAAGTTTCAAGAAAAAGCATAACAAGAGAAAGAGATTAATTTGAAAGTTAACTGAAAAGGTTTTTTGTTTTTTTAATTGTTCTTGTTTTGGGGGAAGGGGTTGGTTATTTAAATTGTATGCTCTGTCTGATTCACAAAACTTTAATTGTGACTCCCATGTCCCTGTAAGACCTTTATATGAGTTTTTTTTTTTTAAGGTTTTTTTTTCACTTCCACATTATCATTTTTTCCTCAGGCTTGAAATAATTTCTGGTTAAAATAACCAATACTAAAAAAAAGTTTACTCATATCTCTAACAAAATTACACATTTAGGGTATTTGGTTGCGTCTATATTACTTTTTCTTATAAGGAGGCAGCGGGCCCCCCCTAGGGTTGCCACCCGTTCCTTAAAATACAGAACACTTATAAGTTACACATGCTGCAGAGTGTGCAGGGAGGAATATGAATAGTGCTGTCCAGAAACACAATACATGTTCCTCCCTGCACACCCTGCAGCATGTGTAACTCATAAGTGCCCCCCCCCCCCCACACACCTATTGAAAAGGGTTTTAGTTCACCATTATACTAGCCCAGCAATATGCAGAAAAGTGGATACTAAATCCAACATTTTTATTTAATGATTCAGATAGAGCTTTTTAATTTTAAGCAACTTTCTAATTTACTCCTATTATCAATTTTTCTTCGTTCTCTTGAAATCTTTATTTTAAAAGCAGGAATGTAAACATTAGGATCCGGCCCATTTTTGGTTGAGAACCTGGTTTATGTTTGCTTATTGGTTTGTTAACTATAGCCACCAATAAGCAAGTGCTATCCAGGGTGCTGAATCTAAAATGGGCTGACTCCTAATCTTTACATTCCTGCTTTTTAAATAAAGATAGCAAGAGAAAATATAATAATAGGAGTAAATTAGAAATTTAAATTCCTTACAATTGCCTGCTCTTTCTGAATCATGAAAAAAAAAATTGGGTTTAGTATCCCTTTAACTATAGTGTTAAAATTATATTTTTCTAATATTGGCTTTTCAAGCCTATCACTTAAAACATCTCATTCTGTCTGTATTTTACAGCCTTTTAACCAGGGATAGGCAAGGTGTCCGTACACGGACACTGGTGTCTGTGTCTGCCTCCCATTTTGCTCTGGGGAGGGAGGAGTAGGACAGATGAATGCTGGTCCTGACTCCTCCTTGACACACGCGGCGCCATGTTTCGCAGGGTTGGGGCCACGCCGATGTGATGCCGCTTAGTACCGAGAAAATGACTCTGAGTGAGACTGAGAGAGAGGGAAGATTCAAGAAGCAAGCTGACACTGTGTCCCTGGAGCTTTATATGCAAAGGTAAAGCACTTTAACCAGCACCTGAGGTTTATTATGAGTTGTATTTAATTAGAAAGAAAAGATGGTTGTGATTCACAACCTTAGTATATCTTTTATTTTTGATTAAATAATAGGAAAGGGAGAATATGTAGTGTGAATAAAGTTAGTGACTCGCCAAGAGACTGCTAGCGATATTGGGTGATAAGTTATGTAATACATAAAGCCTGAGTGAAATACTGGATGTGTATCTGCATCTGTATAATAACACCCAGCTCTATAAAAAGACACAGCAGTGACACTGGCACATGGGTATAGCCAGACAAGGGCTGGTTATAGGATCAGTGGTATCTGCATCAGTATAATAACACCCAGCACTATACAAAGACACAGAAGTGACACTGGCACATGGGTATAGCCAGAGGAGGGCTGGTTATAGGATCAGTGGTATCTGCATCAGTATAACACCCAACACTATGCAAAGACACAGAAGTGACACTGGCACATGGGTATAGCCAGAGTAGGGTTGGTTATAGGATCAGTGGTATCTGCATCAGTATAATAACACTCAGCACTATATAATGACACAGTAGTGACACTGGCACATGGGTAAAACCAGAGGAGGGCTGGTTATAGGATCAGTGGTATCTGCATCAGTATAATAACACCCAGCACTATACAAAGACACAGAAGTGACACTGGCACATGGGTATAGCCAGAGGAGGTCCGGTTATAGGATCAGTGGTATCTGCATCAGTATAATAACACTCAGCACTACATAATGACACAGTAGTGACACTGGCACATGGGTATAGCCAGAGGATGGCTGATTATAGGATCAGTGGTATCTGCATCAGTATAATAACACCCAGCACTAAACAAAGACACAGAAGTGACACTGGCACATGGTTATAGCCAGAGGAGGGCTGGTTATAGGATCAGTGGTATCTGCATCAGTATAATAACACCCAGCACTATACAAAGACAAAGAAGTGACACTGGCACATGGGTATAGCCAGAGGAGGGCTGGTTATAGGATCAGTGGTATCTGCATCAGTATAATAACACTCAGCGCTATATAATGACACAGTAGTGACACTGGCACATGGGTATAGCCAGAGGAGGGCTGGTTATAGGATCAGTGGTATCTGCATCAGTATAATAACACTCAGCGCTATATAATGATGTTTGTTAAAGGGCCACTAAACCCAAAATCTTTCTTTCATGACTCAGATAGAACATACAAATTTAAACAACATTACAATTTACTTCTATTATTTATTTTGCTTCATTTTTGAGATATCCTTATTTGAAGAAAAAGCAATGCACATGGATGAGCCAATCACATGAGACTTCTATGTGCAGCAACCAAAAATAAATGGATGCTATATGGCTGTAGAAAATCATACCCATCTGAATACACGTGATTGCACCTTATTTTATGGGAATGGGTTTACATGTTTGGAAGATCTCATGTTGTATTAGCTTGATAAAGGTGCAGGAGCCCCAAAACATTGCAGTATCTTTTAAGCTTTAATGTTCTTCACTTTTGTCTATAGCTTTAGAGTGCAATTTTATATTTCTTATTGGATTATGTGCATATAAACCTTTTATATCAGAGGTTTTCATCCTGTCTAGAAGAAAACGCTAAAGTGTACTAAAAGAGCATATCACCACCAACTGTTGTATAAATCAATGTATTATTGAATTATATAAAATACACAAACACATAAATCAACCAGTGGAATCAAAATTGACAATAAAACATATTAAAACATAAAATTACATTAAAAAGTCCAAGTTTATGTTAAAAAATGATATAGGGTATGTCATAAGTAGGATCCAATTTCCCCCCAAAATATTGAGTAAAATGTATCTATCTATAAGTATAACAGTTATATATGTTAATATCAGTTCAGGAAAAATAACTTTATATGTCCTTAAATAAAGGAATGTAAAATCATTTTGTGAACTATAGATTTTTTGGGCCTTACCCTCAAGGTGTTTATAGTAAAACAAATAGCAGTGTTATCTTTGTGTCACATAAAGAAAACTACATAGAAACATAAACATTTCTTCAGATAGAATTTGTGTTTCTACAATTTTTTTACGGACCTCACCGTACCGACAATACTTCTTAAATCATCTCACCTGAGTGGCAAGGTTTTGCATATCAAGCTCCTTGAGAGAACCTGACCATGGGCCTTTGGGGCCTCCAGAGTAGCATCAGCTGCTGGAATTAATGATCAATCACTTTGCAACTCCTCCTCTTGCGTGACCAATGGCGCGAGTGCATGGCTTGTCAATCATTCTGGACAAAAGAGTCTGGAATGTCTGATGTCCGCAACCTCTGAGCTTGTCGACATTTTAAGAATCAGCAGTTGTGAGTCTAAAGTTTTCTTTTATGTTTTAGGACTAGATTCAGTCGACAATCCTTATAAAGTTGTTGAATCACCTGGTCTTTTGATTTGTGGTTTTCATCTTGTCCATTTCCCATATGCCTTTCTTGTTTCAGTCAGCTCAGTACAAGTGGATGTTTGTCTACCGGCCTCAACGCTGCTTATGAAGCTTCATAAATGGGACCTACACTCAAAAAATCAGTTCCAGCACAGCAATACAATGCTGAGACCTTGCTGAACACATATGGGGAGATAATGACACGCTAGCTCCCAGTAGTGCATTGCTGCCCCTGAGGTTTTCTTTTCAAAAAAGCATAAAGTAAACAGAGAAGCCTATTTTGACTTTTCATTATCCTTTAAAGGGACAGTCTAGGCCAAAATAAACTTTAATGATTCAGATAGGGCATGTAATTTTAAACAATTTTCCAATTTACTTTTATCACAAATTTTACTTTGTTCTCTTGGTATTCTTAGTTTAAAGCTTAACCTAGGAGGTTCATATGCTAATTTCATAGACCTTGAAGGCCACCTCTTTTCAAAATGCATTTTAACAGTTTTTTACCACTAGAGGGTGTTAGTTCATGTGTTTCATATAGATAACACTGTGCTCGTGCATTTGAAGTTATCTGGGAGCAGGCACTGATTCACTAAACTGCAAGTCTGTCAAAAGAACTGAAATAAAGGGGCAATCTGCTAAAGGTTAGATACAAGATATAGGTTAAAAGTATATTAATATAACTATGTTGGTTATGCAAAACTGAGGAATGGGTAATAAAGGGATTATCTATCTTTTAAAACAATAAAAATTCTGGTGTAGACTGTCCCTTTAAGTATCAGTTTCATGACCTGTTAACAACAGCTCCCACAGCTGTATTGGTCAACAGGGACAAGCCCTCACAAGCAAACTCTATAACATATTTTAAAATACCCTGTTTTAGAAAAAGAATTGAGTTTAATGCCCCTTTTATTTCTGGTCTAATCCTTTATTTTCCATCTTGATAAAAGTTACCTAAACATAAATCAATGCATATTTCCCTTAATAAAATGAATGAATGAAAGGACATCCTAACACAAACACATTTTGTCAACAAGTGCTCCAGTTTTAAAAGAACTAAAGAAAATAGAAACATTCTAATTCCAAAAAGCTCATGAAAACATACTATCCAGGTCTACAGCTAATAGGGATGCAATGAAAACACCACAATTCAATCTAAAAAAACAGAACATGATCAAAAGGTTCAGCGTGTTTGATGTTGAGTTTGCTGAGCGTATGAATAGCCTAACTGTTAACTAAATACGCCTTTGCACACACATTGCAAAATAACATTGAGTACAATGCAGAATATATAATGAACACAATGTACAAATTATATTGTAACAAAATCATGATTTCCTTTTTAAATATACAGAGTGTACTGTATACTAATTATGTAACCTTACTCCGGAAATGTACTAAGGTAACATTTAGCAATTCCTCTTAATGGCTTTATTTCTAACAATGCAGTTAACGTGCAGAAAAATTATACTAATATAATGCAAGTTCTCATGAGAAAACAAACGGTCATGGTTTAAAAAATTTTAAATGTGTGAAGAGTACTAACCCAGGCATATAGATACATAGTTAGATAGATAGCTAGATAGAGAGATAGATAGATAGATAGATAGATAGATGTTAGATAGATGGATAGATGTTAGATAGATAGATAAAACTGCTGCTTCTTAATAGGACATGAAACACAAATTTTTACTTTCATGATTCAAATAGAACATGCAATTTTAAGCAACTTTCTAATGTAATATTATCAGTTTTTCTTCATTCTCTTGGTATCATTATTTGAAAAGCAGGAATGTAAGCTTAGGAGCTGAACCATATTTGGTTCAGCACCTGGGTAGGGCTTGCTGATTGGTGGCTAAATGTAAAAGTAAAATTTGTTTAAAATTGCATGCTCTATCTGAATCATGAAAGACTTGTTTGTTCGGATGATTGACAAGCAAGAGCAGGGGGCAGTTTTGTACAGGAATTTATTGGTGCAATGAATGATAACAGTGTACACATCCTGCGAGATTGCCACGGGTTAGTAGATCTAGCCCACTACCCATCCACAGCCGAAGATTGCTTTTAAGTGACCAAATTAGCCATGACCACTGACTGCACAGATATGCTCATGGACCACCCAGATATGTAGGTGACTCCCCCAACGGACCACCTGTTATTCAGCATTAGAGAAAGCATAAAAAATGATCAAAATGATGGTGATCATTTGTCCTCTCCACATATAATATATTTAAATGATCTAATTTGTTTTGTTCTCTTGGTATCCTTTGTTGCTGGAGATATTTGACACTATGTAAACAAAAAAAAAGAAATAACACCCCTAAACAATTTTATCACATATTATTATTATTATCATTTATTTGTATAGCGCCGCCAAATTCCGTAGCGCTGGACATATGACAACTATTCAAATAAATACTTTTGCGCTATCAAACCTAATCAAAGATTTAATTGCTAAAACATAGTGCAAAATAAAACCTCTTTATTTAGCACTATGTTTTAGCTATGAAATCTTTGATAAGGTTTGATAGCACAAAAATATTAATTTGAATCCTTTGTTGAAAAGCATACCTACTGTAAGTATGCTATGGGGCAGCAATGCACTACTGGGAGCTAGCTGCTGATTGGTGGCTACACAAAACAAATCAGATCAAAGTAAATTGGAGTAAGATGTTTGTTGTTGCTCTAGCTTAACCCCTTAATGACCGCAGCACTTTTCCATTTTCTGTCCGTTTGGGACCAAGGCTATTTTTACATTTTTGCGGTGTTTGTGTTTAGCTGTAATTTTCCTCTTACTCATTTACTGTACCCACACATATTATATACCGTTTTTCTCGCCATTAAATGGACTTTCAAAAGATACCATTATTTTCATCATATCTTATAATTTACTATAAAAAAATTATAAAATATGAGGAAAAATTGAAAAAAAAAAACACTTTTTTTAACTTTGACCCCCAAAATCTGTTACATATCTACAACCACCAAAAAACACCTATGCTAAATAGTTTCTAAATTTTGTCCTGAGTTTAGAAATACCCAATGTTTACATCTTCTTTGCTTTTTTTGTAAGTTATAGGGCCATAAATACAAGTAGCACTTTGCTATTTGCAAACCACTTTTTTTTCAAAATTAGCGCTAGTTACATTGGAACACTGATATCTTTCAGGAATCCCAGAATATCCATTGACATGTATATATTTTTTTTTAGTAGACAACCCAAAGTATTGATCTAGGCCAATTTTGGTATATTTCATGCCACCATTTCACCGCCAAATGCGATCAAATAAAAAAAATCGTTCACTTTTTCACAATTTTTTTCACAAACTTTAGGTTTCTCACTGAAATTATTTACAAATAGTTTGTGCAATTATGGCACAAATGGTTGTAAATTCTTCTCTGTGATCCCCTTTGTTCAGAAATAGCAGACTTATATGGCTTTGGTGTTGCTTTTTGGTAATTAGAATGCCACTAAATGCCACTGCGCACCACACGTGTATTATGCCCAGCAGTGAAGGGGTTAATTAGGGAGCATGTAGGGAGCTTGTAGGGTTAATTTTAGCTTTAGTGTAGTGTAGTAGACAACCCCAAGTATTGATCTAGGCCCATTTTGGTATATTTCATGCCACCATTTCACCGCCAAATGCGATCAAATTAAAAAAAACGTAAAATATTTCACAATTTTAGGTTTCTCACTGAAATCATTTACAAACAGCTTGTGCAGTTATGGCACAAATGGTTGTAAATGCTTCTCTGGGATCCCCTTTGTTCAGAAATAGCAGACATATATGGCTTTGGCGTTGCTTTTTGGTATTTAGAAGGCCGCTAAATGCCGCTGCGCATCACACGTGTATTATGGCTAGCAGTGAAGGGGTTAATTAGGTAGCTTGTAGGGAGCTTGCAGGGTTAATATTAGATTTAGTGTAGAGCTCAGCCTCCCACCTAAAACATCAGACCCCCTGATCCCTCCCAAACAGCTCTCTTCCCTCCCCCACCCCACAATTGTCCCCGCCATCTTAAGTACTGGCAGAAAGTCTGCCAGTACTAAAATAAAAGCTATATATATTTTTTTTTAATGATTTTTTTAAGCATATTTACATATGCTGCTGTGTACTATCCCCCCTTAGCCCCCAACCTCACTGATCCCCCCCCAAACAGCTCTATCCCCTCCCACTCTAACTTAATGGGCGCCATCTTGGGTACTGGCAGCTGTCTGCCAGTACCCAGTTTAGAAGAAAAAAAATGGTTTGTTTTTTTAATTTTTTGAAATTTTCTGTAGTGTAGCTTCCCCACACACAAACCAACCCCCCCCACCCCGCCACGATCGTTTTTTGTGCTTTTGCACAAACATGATTAGCCAGGTTTTATTAAACACTTTTCCGTAGTGTAGCGGTTCCCACCCGCTCCCGCCCCGTGCACGCGCCCGCCCGCCACCCTCCGTGCACGCGCGCGCGCCCGTGCGCGCCCCTGGCGGTCACGCCCCCGATCCCGCCCCCCGTGACATCACGCGGCACACCGATGGCCGCCCACCCGCCTCCCAATTCGGCTCCCACCCACCAACGATACCGGCCATCGATGTCCGGTGCAGAGAGGGCCACAGAGTGGCTCTCTCTGCATCGGATGGCCATGTGAGGTTATTGCAGGATGCCTCCATATCGAGGCATCACTGCAATAACCGGAAAGCAGCTGGAAGCGAGCAGGATCGCTTCCAGCTGCTTTCCACACCGAGGACGTGCAGGGTACGTCCTCAGGCGTTAACTGCCTTTTTTTTTGAGGACGTACCCTGCACGTCCTCGGTCATTAAGGGGTTAAAGGGACCCAAAAATGTTATTTCATGATTTAGGTAGAACATACAATTTTAAACAACTTTCCAGTTTACTTCTATTATCAAATTTGTTTCATTCTCTTGGTATCATTTGTTGAAGGAGTAACAATGCACTACTGGTTTCTAACTGAACACATCGGTATATATATGCAGCCACCAATCAGCAGCTAGAACCTAGGTTCTTTGCTGCTCCTGAGCTTAACTAGATAAACCTTTCAGCAAAGGATAACAAGAGAAGGAAGCAAATTAAATAATAGAAGTAAATTGGAAAGTTTAAAATCACATGCTCTTTCTGAATAATGAAAGAAAAAATGTGAATTTCCTGTCCCGTTAATGTACTATTACACATTGCATAGATTATAATGTGATTTTACAATTTGACATATAGATGCAATACAAAAAAAGGAATTTGTAACTGTTCGTGACCACACATTGGTTTTAAGAATTAATATTACTAATATCTTAACTGCAATTTCAGAGGTTATGATGATTCAGCTAAAAGCTGCTTGTTATCTTGTAGGACCGGTGTTCTGGTAAGAGGGAGAACATAAATGTGCTGGTTCTTCATTCATAAATATAATAAGTGTTATTATTTGATTTTTTTTTTTCATATCTCACTTCTGCCGGTGTTCTAGTAAGAGGGCGAACTTTGGAAAAGAGCGAACCATGTCACTTCCTGTGACGTTACCTCAGCTGTTTCACAAATTTTGGACCTAATGCGCATGCGTGCCAGCGTCATCACATACCTGGCCGCATATGTCACTGATAAAATATTTAGAGCTGTGAAATTCTGGAACCCTTTCTAGAGCGCAAGCGTTGGATTTCGTATCACAAATGGTGCGCTCATGGAAAGCTGTTTATTCGACTCCTCTGCAATATTCGGAACTGCCCCCCACTGCATCTACTCCCATTACTACTACTTCTCTAAAGCTGAGTCTCCGTGCTTGTGTATGAAACACAATGATATTGAAGGGAGCCTGTGAAAAGCTGCATTGAATCAGCAGAAGAAGCAGTGGTGATAGCCGAGTGGCTGTTTGTCATGCACAAGCACGGAGACTCAGCTTTAGAGTAGTAGTAGTAATGGGAGTAGTTGCAGTGGGGGGCAGAGTTAATATTGCAGAGGAGCCGAATAAACATCTTTCCATGAGCGCACCATTTGTGATACAAAATCTCACTCATGCGCTCTAGAAAGGGTTCCGGAATTTCACAGCTCTAAATATTTTACCAATGAAGTATACAGCCAGGTATGTGTTGACGCTGGCACGCATGCGCAATAGGTCCAAAATTTGTGAAACAGCTGATTTAACGTCACAGGAAGTGACATGGTTCGCTCTTTTCCAAAGTTCGCCCTCTTACTAGAACACCGGCAGAAGTGAGATATGAAAAAAAACAAACCAAATAATAACACTTATTATATTTATGAATGAAGAACCAGCACATTTATGGAAGTAAATTTCTTCCATGGGTTATAGAATGGAAAAAGGTTTTTAAATATTAGTAGTAGATCAGAGCTCTAGATAATTAGATAAGGACTATGTGATATAAGTTTATAACACATAGATATAACAAGCGCATCAATATTCCAATTGAAACCAATTCATAAAAACACTTGTGATGTCATTATTGTGGTAATGATATAATCAATTTTCCACAGTCAGGTGCTTGTTCAATTCATAATAGAAGGTCACAATTTTCCTACTCTTGCTAAATAAATATCTCCATATCACATCATTACTTTTGCTTCTCCACCTCCTGTGACGTATCCTTTTGCTGTAGACTGTAAGCTTTAGATCGTCTCTATCTGTACCTCACATTTTATAAAAGGCATCTACTACTGATCAAGAGCAGAACATAACATAAGTATTGTTGTCAATCTGATTTATGTTTTGCACATGTGAGAATGTTCCCTTGTATGGTGGGATTATACATTTAATATAATCATATATAATATATAAAATAAAAAAATAAATATATAGGAAGGGCAGGCTATGTTTAAAAAATACAAACCCCCAAGCTAAAGTTACAAAAAATAAAAAAAGTAAAATTGCAAAAAAAATAAACAAAGCTATCCAAAATAAAACAATTAAACCTAAACGAATACCCCTATAAAAATAAAAAATCCCCCCCAAAATAAAAATACCCCTTTATCTAATACTAAGCTACCAATAGCCCTTAAAAGAGCCTTATTGGTAGCTTAGTTTAGATTAGGGGGTGTTTTTATTTTGGGTGGACTTTTTTATTTTCATAGGGATTAGGTTAAAATTTTAGAGTTTTTTTATTTTTTGTAATTTTAGATTATTATTTTTTTGTAATTTAATGTTAGGTTTTATTTAAGTGTAACTTAGTATTGGGGTTAATTTAGGGGGTGTTAGGTTAGGGGGCTTAGTAATGAAATTAGTTATTTGCGTTGTGGGGGGGTTGGCGGTTAAGGGGTTAATAGGTTAATTAGGTTTATTGCGATGTGGGGGTTTGGCGGTTTAGGGGTTAATAGGTTAATTAGGTTTATTGCGATGTGGGGGGTTGGCGGTTTAGGGGTTAATATTTTAATTATGTTATGTTATGTTAATTTTTCAATGAATCATAAAAATAAATCTAGACCAGAATTCAACATGATTTGTGGATGCATTAAATTTAACAAACTTGACTACTGGGAAAATGTTTTTGTCTGCAATATGTTTAGTGTGCAGATAGTGGGCTACATTAGAAGTAGCACGCTAACTTGCGTGCAAGCGGTATCGGCTTTCTGCGGGCAACGGAAATATCGCTTGTATTAGAAATTGAAAGTAAAGCAATTGCAAGAGCGCAAGTTACGTTTATCGGGTGAGCGTGAATGAAAACCTTTCGTAAAGGGTAGTGAGTTAAAAAAGTTTTACTAAACACAACATAAATACATTGAAAAATACAGTTACACTCATATAAACACTATTTGATAAAAAAGTATTCATATAAATATTTAAAAATAAATGTATAAGGGTTCAAAGCTATTTGGTACAAAGTGTTCTGCAAAGGGCTATAATGTATATATACATATATATATATATACATGTCTAAATATGTGTATGTATGTATATATATATGTGTGTGTGTATACAATGTATTTATGTTTATTTATTTTACTGTATATTTACTGTACATATTTGACATTCCTTTGAACTTCACATACAGGAAAATTTTATTTTTATTGTAAGTACAGATATTCATATATATATATATATATATATATATATATATATATATATATATATATATATATATATATATTAGCGCACATGAAGATTTAGTAATCGTATAGCGCGTTCTTGAAATATTAAATATAAAATAAAAATTAATAATAATTTAATACACATTCAGAAAGATTACGAGTATTGCGTTAGCCTTAAAAAGCAGCCCAACGATTGAAGTTCAATCCAATCGGATGATCCAATCAGCCAATAGGATTGAGCTCACATTCTATTGGCTGTTCCAATCAGCCAATAGAATGTTTGGTCAATCCTATTGGCTGATTGCATCAGCCAATAGGATTTTTCCTACCTTAATTCCGATTGGCTGATAGGATTCTATCAGCCAATCGGAATTCAAGGGACGCCATCTTGGATGACGTCACTTAAAGGACCAGTCATTCAGCCGTCGGATGAAGAGGATGCTCCGCGTCGGATGTCTTGAAGATGGACCTGCTCCGCTCCGGAAGGATGAAGATAGAAGATGCCGCCTGGATGAAGCCTTCTGCCAGTCTGGATGTCCTTTTCTGGCCGGATAGGATGAAAACTTCGGACCCTCTGGAGGACCACTTGTGCCCGGCTGGGTGAAGACGGCTCAAGGTAGGGTGATCTTCAAGGGGGTAGTGTTAGGTTTTTTTAAGGGGGATTGGGTGGGTTTTAGAGTAGGGTTGGTTGTGTGGGTGGTGGGTTTTAATGTTGGGGGGTATTTTTTTTTTTTTACAGGTGAAAGAGCTGATTACTTTGGGGCAATGCCTCGCAAAAGGCCCTTTTAAGGGCTATTTGTAATTTAGTATAGGGTAGGGAATTTTATTATTTTGGGGGGCTTTTTTATTTTATTAGGGAGATTAGATTAGGTGTAATTAGTTTAATATTCTTGTAATTCTTTTTTTTTCTGTAATTTAGTGGGGGGTTTTCCGTAATTTAGTTTATTTAATTTAATTGTAATTAATTGTAGGTAGTTTAGGTAATTAGTTTAATTATAGTGTAGTGTTAGGTGTAATTGTAATTTAGGTTAGGATTTATTTTACAGGTACTTTTGTACTTATTTTAACTAGGAAGTTATTAAATAGTTAATAACTATTTAATAACTATTCTACCTAGTTAAAATAAATACAAAGTTGCCTGTAAAATAAATATAAATCCTAAACTAGCTACAATGTAACTATTAGTTATATTGTATCTAGCTTAGGGTTTATTTTACAGGTAAGTATTTAGTTTTAAATAGGAATAATTTATTTAATTATAGTAAATTTATTTAGATGTATTTAAATTATATTTAAGTTAGGGCGGTGTTAGGGTTAGACTTAGGTTTAGGGGTTAATATTTTTTATAATAGTGGTGGCGACGTTGGCGGCGGCAGATTAGGGGTTAGTAGATTAGGGGTTCATAAGTATAATGTAGGTGGCGGCAGTGTCCGGAGCGGCAGATTAGGGGTTAATAATATAATGTAGGTGTCAGCGATAGCGGGGGCGGCATATTAGGGGTTAATAAGTGTAATATTAGGGGTTTTTAGACTCGGGGTTCATGTTAGGGTGTTAGGTGCAGACATAAAATTAATTTCCCCATAGGAAACAATGGGGCTATGTTAGGAGGTGAACGCTGCTTTTTTGCAGGTGTTAGGATTTTTTCAGCCAGCTCAGTCCCATTGTTTCCTATGGGGAAATCGCGCACAAGCACGTTCAGCCAGCTCACCGCTGACTTAAGCAGCGCTGGTATTGAGGTGAGATGTGGAGCTAAATTTTGCTCTACGCTCACCTTTTTGCGGCTAACGCCAGGTTTAAAAAAACCTGTAATACCAGCGTTGTCTTAAGGGAGCAGTGGAAAAAAAAGGCTCATTAGCACCGCACCCCTGTTACCGCAAAACTCATAATCTCGCAGATAGGGTTTTAATATAACCGACACACGTAAAAAGCTTACTTCTAGGGTGCTAAATAGTGCACCACTTGTAATCTAGCCCTTTGTTTTTTAAATACTTAAAGGAACAAACAACTGAAAAATTATTTAATGATGGTTCTATTGCATAAAGCTATGAGCGCGATCCGATATACAGCGCAGGTTTCGGCGCAAGTGTGGCAGTTGCTAAAGTGCCGTAAGTCTGACAAACTAGCGATGTCCAGAAATCTGCGTAAGTACAAATTTCTGGAGTCGCCAATGACTTACGGCACTTTAGAAACTGCCGCCGGCTAAAAAAACTGACTAAAATATTAAATCTCTGGTTACTGTCTAACACGCCTCCCAAATATAGCCCGACACGTATACCCCTCTATCCGCAATCCCCCTCTCACTCCTAACAATAAATGTATTAACCCCTAAACCGCTGCTCCCGGACCCCGCTGCCACCTATATTAACTGTATTACCCCCTAATCTGAGCCCCCTACACCGCCGCCACCTATATTATATATATTAACCCCTAATCTGAGCCCCCTACCCCGCCGCCACCTATATTAACTATATTACCCCCTAACCTGAGCCCCCTACACCGCCGTCACCTATATTATATATATTAACCCCTAATCTGATCCCCCTACACCGCCGCCAGCTACAATAAATGTCTAACCCCCTAATCTGAGCCCCCTACACCGCCGCCACCTATATCATATATATTACCCCCTAATCTGAGCCTCCTACACCGCCGCCAGCTACATTAAATGTCTAACCCCCTAATGTGATCCCCCTACACCGCCGCCAGCTACATTAAAATGATTACCCCCTAATGTGAGCCCCTACCCCGCCGCCAACTACATTAAAATGATTACCCCCTAATGTGAGCCCCTACCCCGCCGCCACCTACATTAAAATGATTACCCCCTAATGTGAGCCCCTACCCCGCCACCACCTACATTAAAATGATTACCCCCTAATGTGAGACCCCTACCCCGCCGCCACCTACATTAACTATATTACCCCCTAATATGATCCCCCTACACCGCCGCCACCTATATTAAATTTATTAACCCCTAATCTAATCCCCCTACACCGCCGCCACCTATATTAAATATATTAACCACTAAACCTAAGTCTAACCCTAACACCCCCTAACGTAATTATTATTAAAATAAATCTAAATAATATTAATAATATTAACTAAATTATTCCTATTTAAATCTAAATACTTACCTATAAAATAAACCCTAAGATAGCTACAATGTAATTAATAATTACATTGTAACTATTTTAGGGTTTATATTTATTTTACAGGTAACTTTGTATTTATTTTAACTAGGTACAATAGCTATTAAATAGTTAATAACTATTTAATAGCTACCTAGTTAAAATAATTACCAAATTACCTGTAAAATAAATCCTAACCTAAGTTACAAATACACCTACACTATCAATAAATTAATTAAATAAACTACAATTTTCTAAACTAAAATATAATTAAATACACTAAACTTTATTACAAAGAATAGCCAATAGAATAACAGTAGCTCTTATTCTATTGGCTATTCAAAATCAGTCAATAGAATTAAAGTAGCTCTCATCCGATTGTCTGATTTGAATTTGAAGGCTCAAATCAGCCAATAGGAATTCAAGGGACGCCATTTTTAATCGTGTACCTTGAATTCCTATTCAGTGTACGTCGGCGATCGTATGAAGAGGATCCTCCACGCTCCATGGCTCCGGTCTTCAGTTCCAGCGTCGCCGATCTTTAGGTTAGGATTTTTTTTACAGGTAATTTGGTAATTATTTTAACTAGGTAGCTATTAAATAGTTATTAACTATTTAATAGCTATTGTACCTAGTTAAAATAAATACAAAGTTACCTTAAAAATAAATATAAACCCTAAAATAGCTACAATGTAATTATTAATTATATTGTAGCTATCTTTTATTTTATAGGTAAGTATTTAGATTTAAATAGGAATAATTTAGTTAATATTATTAATATTATTTAGATTTAGTTTAATAATAATTACATTAGGGGGTGTTAGGGTTAGACTTAGGTTTAGTGGTTAATATATTTAATATAGGTGGCGGCGGTGTAGGGGGATTCGATTAGGGGTTAATAAATGTAATATATGTGGCAGCGGTGTAGGGGGATCATATTAGGGGGTAATATAGTTAATGTAGGTGGCGGCAGGGTAGGGGTCTCACATTAGGGGGTAATCATTTTAATGTAGGTGGCGCCGGGGTAGGGGCTCACATTAGGGGGTAATCATTTTAATGTAGCTGGCGGCGGGGTAGGGGCTCACATTAGGGGGTAATCATTTTAATGTAGGTGGCGCGGGGTAGAGGCTCACATTAGGGGGTAATCATTTTAATGTAGGTGGCGGCGGGGTAGGGGCTCACATTAAGGGGTAATCATTTTACACTCAAGGCATTATTAAAGGGACACTGAAACCAAATTTTACACTCAAGGCATTATTAAAGGGACACTGAAACCAAATTTGTTCTTTTGTGATTCAGATAGAGCATGACATTTTAAGCAACTTTCTAATTTACTCCTATTATCAAATTTTCTTTATTCTCTTGGTATCTTTATTTGAAATGCAAGAATGTAAGTTTAGATGCTGGCCCATTTTTGGGTTGTTCTTGCTGATTGGTGGATAAATTCAACCACCAATAAAAAACTGCTGTCCAGAGTCTGAACCAAAAAAACCTTAGATGCCTTCTTTTTCAATTAAAGATAGCAAGAGAACGAAGAAAAATTGATAATAGGAGTAAATTAGAAAGTAGCTTAAAATTGCACGCTCTATCTGAATCACAAAAGAAACATTTTGGGTTCAGTGTCCCTTTAACAAATTCAAGGGATAGGAAAGTCAAAGATAAACTTGCATGATTCATATAGTAATTTTAAAACACTTTAAAATTCAATTCTATTTTCAAATGTGCTTCATTCTCTATCTTGTATCACTTGTTGAAAAAGAATACGCACAAATACTACACTAGTGGGAGCTAGCTGCAGATGGGTGCCTGTGCATATTTGTCTCTTGTGATTGGTTATCTAGATGTGCTAATCTAGCTGCCAGAAATGCAATGCTTTTCCTTCAGCAAAGGATAACAAGAGAATGATACAAATTTGATAATAGAAGTAAAATGTAAAGATGTTTAAAATTGTAAGTTCTATCCAAATCATGAAAGAAAATGTTGGGGGTTTCCTGTCCCTTTAATGATGCTTTTCTTCCAAATGCAAGATAATATAATACACCAAGACTAACTATATTAAATCTTTATAGAAATATACTTATAAAATTATCGTTTAACAAATGGTAATCAGAAATCAATATTTAAAACGAAAGTCAATCCTAGCATTTTACAAAAGCTAGACATGACTAATGAAACAAATAAAGGGGACTTTCATGCATGAAGTATAAGATACTTCATGTAGAAAGCTCCTTTATTTGATTCTATCGATCGCCATTTTTAGCTGCTACAACAGCCCACGGCCAAAAAACTTTTTTGCTAAGAGGTGACGTTTTCACCTCTTAGCCAATAGCTGTGCGGTAAATCTGGCTCCCATTTTTTTTAGCCATGGGCTGCCGTAGCAGTTAAAGGGACACTGAACCCAAATTGTTTCTTTCGTGATTTAGATAGAGCATGCAATTTTAAGCAACTTTCTTATTTACTCCTATTATCAATTTTTCTTCGTTCTCTTGCTATCTTAATTTGTAAAAGAAGGCATCTAAGCTTTTTTCTTGGTTGGGAACTCTGTACAGCACTTTTTGATTGGTGGAGGAATGTATCTACCAATCAGCAAGGACAACCCAGGTTGTTCAACAAAAATGGGCTGGCATCTAAACTTACATTCTTGCATTTCAAATAAAGATACCAAGAGAATAAAGAAAATTTGATAGTAGGAGTAAATTAGAAAGTTGCCTAAAATTTCATGCTTTATCTGAATCATGAAATAAAACATTTGGGTTCAGTGTCCCTTTAAGAACGGCGATCAATTAAAAAAAATAAAGGAGCTTTCTACATGAAGTATCTTATATTTCATGATTGAAAGTACCCTTTATTTGATTTAATAGTCATTTCTAGCGTTTGTAAAACGCTAGGATTGGCTTTCACTTTAAGTGTATACTCCGCACTTTTTGAGCTGAATGCTTATTTTGAAAACCTCTGTAAATAATTAGGGTGCATTGACTTATAACAGAAGTTTGATATAGTTAACAAACAATAATGTATGCATGTGTATGGTCTTGTTCAGATAGGTTTAAACTCATTTTTCAGCCTCCTCCTCTTCGCTCCAGCAAAAATACTGTTTGTTTTAAAAACAGGAATTGAGCAGCAACAGGAAGATGTCTGTCTATTCAAATTGTATTACATTCCTATAGGGAGGATACACTATGGTAGCACACACGGGTGTTTTTTTTTTATTACAATAGTAAGTAAACATTCCATGGATCATATTGCAGCCTATTTATAGTTCATTTTTAATGATGAATGAGTAGCTCAGTTTAAAACGATTACACCAATCAAGAGTTTGAAAACAAGTTTTCTTT
Organism: Bombina bombina; assembly: GCF_027579735.1. Classification (NCBI taxonomy): domain Eukaryota; kingdom Metazoa; phylum Chordata; class Amphibia; order Anura; family Bombinatoridae; genus Bombina; species Bombina bombina. The sequence continues at coordinate 1,345,840,950 of NC_069500.1, read as the reverse complement.
AGTCTGTAGACAAGATGTGAGATAAGAGGGCGTCATGCATTTTTATTATTAAAGAAAGAGCTGATTGTTTTTTTTTTGTTTTGTTTGTTTAAGTTAGTAAGTTTTACAATGTGATGAGAGTTCACTACTGTTACGTCAAGGTAACTGAGACTAGAGACCAGCTGTATACAAGCTTGTCTCTTTATGTTTATTGACTTGTAAAAGCAATTCTTCAATCTAGAGATTTGCAATATTAGTTCCAATTCTAATTCATCAGAATTCCTGAATAAAATATTGCATGGTGTTGGCTCTGTTTTGATTTCCTTTTCTAAGCAATTCCAAACTATTAGAATCCACAGTCTAAATTAGCAAAACAAAAAACGCAAATTAGTAAACTTCGGGCAGGTGGGACTGCTGCACTGCAGAAAATGGACCGTGTACACGGGCTTTAGGACTAGTGTCTGTCCCACCCACTACTGAGGGACTATACAATAGTGCTGATAATAGGTTTACTGAATCTAGACCATATATTCATATATAAATCTAAAACGTCATCTGTGGCGGTTTTGTAGTGTATAGCACATGCGCAACAAAATAGAATTACTCCAAATTATCTTGGAAAATTGTCGAACATGTTGATAAGTCTAGTTTTGTACTATATCAACATCCTTTTTTGTGCTGAATTTGATGAGTCCATTTTGTCGCCAAAGTAAAATGCAAAATCTGTGGTCAAGCAGATCATGATTACTAAAGCTGTTACTGTTTATATATCGTATGGGTCCTATTATTATATCGTATTTTCCTGATATTTGGTCAAATCTGAACTTTTTCCATTACGGAAATGGTGTTATTGTTTGGATTATGATCACTCAAAACGTGAAAAACAAATATCGATTTTATAACTTCTTTTCTTTCTAATGACACGATGAGTCCCCGGATCATCTAATTACTATTGGGAATATCACTCCTGCCCAGCAGGAGGCGGCAAAGAGCACCACAGCAAAGCTGTTAAATATCACCTCCCTTCCCTCCCACCCCAATCATTCTCTTTGCCTATGTTAGTTTAAGTTAGGTGTTAGAAAAAGATTCTTCAAGCAAGTTTTATTATTTTTTAAGTAGTGCAAGATTGTGCTGCTTTGTTCTAGGGTGTAGCCGTAGTCCATATCAGTCTCTTCAGTAGAGCAGTGGTGGCTTTGGAGCAATGGGAACTTGTGGGACATAATTCTCACTGCGCCTCACATATACTGATGCTGCCCTAACTCTGAAAGCCTGAGTAAAATTACTCAGTCTTTTTTCTTTCCACAGGGCTATGTGAGGGAGAGGACCTCTCAAACCTGATGAGCTGCCTTGCTGTCGGGCAGATTTGTGAGGTAAGTGCTGACTTTATTATTTGTGGGAAGGAGAAAGAACACTCAGAAAAAGTGGGCACTTTATTTCAAACACATAAATGACAAAGGAGCCAATTTAATATGAAGGCACTTTATATAAAAAGGGACACTTAGGCCTCTAGTTATCAAGGTCTGGTGGAACTGATCCGACACTGCGGATCAGGTCCGCCAGACCTCGCTGAATACGACGAGAAATACGCTCGCCATATTCAGCATTGCACCAGCAGCTCACAAGAGCTGCTGGTGCAACACCGCCCCCTGCAGACTCTCGGCCAATCGGCCGCCAGCGGAGGGGTGTTCATCAACCCGATCGTACTCGATCGGGTTGATTTCCGGCGATGTGTGTCCGCCTGCTCAGAGCAGGCGGACAGGTTATAGAGCAGCGGTCTTTGTGACTGCTGCTTCATAACTGCTGTTTCTGGCGAGCCTGCAGGCTCGCCAGAAACATGGGGCATCAAGCTCCATTCGGAGCTTGATACATATGCCCCTTAAACTCTACTATACTGGAGAGGATTAATAAGACAGCCGCTTATGCAGGCATTGGGACTGAAGAAGACTTTTAGGCTATGGTGGTTGCACTACTCCCGGCGGTTAAACTTTATTACAAAATGCTGACCGGGAGATTTTTGTTTTGGGGATGCCCACGATGGGCGGAGCTATGTGAGGCGGCAATCTGTTTTGCACGCCACTTTTACTTTACTTCCGAGTGCGGAGGAAGAGTATTTTCAGGGTCTGGCTAGAAACGCATGAATTTATGAAAGCATGCGTTTCTAGGACAGGAGAACGGCTCACTTCATCTGCTGCTGGGTTTCCAGATTATTTCTCTAGAGGGAATTATTAAGCTCCGGTGTAGCAGATCAGGTAGGCACCTCAGCAAAGAAGCTGAGTTGTTGTTTTATTATTTTTCAAAATCATTTTCTCATTCTGCAGACTAACGTAAAAAAGTTACGGTTTAAATTTAAAGGGACAGTAACTTATTTTATTTAAATTTTTTATTAAAACATCAAGGTTATAATTTGATAATTTGATCCATTGTGAGTCAGAATGGACCAAGAGGCTTTGCAAAATGTCACTTGTTCTTTGTGTTTTGATGCCAATGTGGAACCACCAATCCCTTTCTGTTCCTCATGTATTGAGAGGACTTTAAATTATAGGGATAAACTTTTTTCTGAGCCATCATTTTGTAAGGCGGATGTTGTCCAGGAGTCTAATGACAATGTTCAATATATGCCGCAGCTTTCTCCTCAAGCGTCCCAAATTTTACCGCCCGCACATGCAGTGCCCTGCGCTTCCCCTCTAACTCCTCCTGGAGTTACGTTGCAAGACATTACTTCCCTCATGTCTTCTGCAGTTTCTGATGCGTTGTCTGCTTTCCCCATGTTGCAGGGAAAACACAAGAGGAGGAGGATACTTCGGTAGCATCTGAGGGTGAAATCTCAGATTCTGACAGTGTAAGTCCTCCTGCTGATACTGAAGTTGTATCTTTCAGGTTTAAGCTAGAACACCTCTGTCTATTACTCAAGGAGGTTTTAGCTACTTTGGATGACAGCGACACTATGGTCATAGTTAATCCTAAGAAATCCAGTAAGCTTAACAAATATTTTGATGTACCTTCCTCGGTAGAGGTTTTTCCAGTACCAGACCGAGCTTCTAAAATCATTGCTAAGGAATGGGAGAGACCGGGTATCCCTTTTTCTCCATCTCCTATTTTTAAAAAGATGTTTCCCATAGCAGACTCTATCAAGGAGGCTTGGAAAACAATACCCAAGGTGGAAGGAGCTGTTTCCAATCTGGCCAAGAGAACTACTATCCCCATAGTGGATAGTTGTGGCTTTAAAGATCCTATGGACAAAAAAATTAGAGGGGTTACTCAAGAAGATGTATGTACACCAAGGTTTACAATGGCAACCTGCTGTGTGCATTGCTATCATCACTAGTGTGGTGGCATATTGGTTTGATGCATTGTCTGATGCTATTAGGACAGACACTCCCCTTGATGAGATCCAGGATAGGATAAAAGCCCTTAAATTGGCTAATTCCTTTATTACTGATGCTTCCCTACAGGTTATCAAACTGGGAGCTATAATGTCAGGTTTTGCTGTACTAGACCGCAGAGCTTTATGGTTAAAACCTTGGTCTGCGGATGTGTTATCTAAGTCTAAACTTTTAGCGATTCCTTACAAGGGAAAGACCTTGTTTGGACCAGGTTTGAGGGAAATAATCTCTGATATTACGGGAGGAAAGGGTCATCTTCTCCCTCAGGATAAGAGAAACAAGCAAAAGGGACTTCAGAGTAATTTTCGTTCCTTTCGAAATTTCAAGGGCAATTCTTCTGCTTCCTCTTCCAAGCAAGGACAGTCTAAACCTTCCTGGAGACCCAATCAGTCTTGGAACAAGGGAAAACAATACAAAAAGCCTTCTATTGAATCTAAGACAGCATGAAGGGCCTGCCCCCGACCCGGGACCGGATCTTGTGGGGGGCAGACTTTCCTTCTTCGCTCAGGCTTGGGTTCGAGATGTTCAGGATCCCTGGGCTGTGGACATAGTATCCCAGGGATACAAACTAGAGTTCAAGAATTTTCCTCCCAGAGGCAGGTTTCTGCTTTCAAGATTATCTGTAGACCAGACAAAAAGAGAGGTGTTCTTACACTGTGTATGGGACCTCTCCAACCTGGGAGTGATAGTTCCTGTTCTGATGCAGGAACGGGGTCTGGGGTTTTATTCCAATCTGTTTGTGGTTCCCAAAAAGGAGGGAACCTTCAGACCAATTTTAGATCTCCAGAGTCTAAACAAATTCCTCAGAGTACCGTCCTTCAAGATAGAAACTATTAATTCCATTCTTTCTTTGGTCCAAGAGGGTCAATTTATGACAATGGTGGATTTTAACCTGCATGTTCCCATTCACAGGGATCATCACAAGTTTCTACGGTTTGCATTTCTAGACAAACACTTCCAATTCGTGGCTCTTCCTTTCGGCCTTGCCACAGCTCCCAGAATTTTATCAAAGTTTCTGGGATCCCTGTTAACGTTGCTTCTATTACAGGGGGATTGCAGTGGCGCCCTATCCAGACGACATCCTGGTCCAGGCGCCATCCTTTCAACAAGTAAGGTCCCACACGGAAATGTTGTTATCTTTCCTGCGATCTCAGATCTCAGATCTTAGTTCCAAATACAAGGGTAACTTTCTTGGGAACCATAATAGATTCCCTATCAATAAAGATTTTTCTGACAGAAGTCAGGAAATTAAAGATTTGTTATACTTGCCTAGCGCTTCAGTCCGCTCCTCGGCCATCAGTGGCTCAGTGCATGAAGGTAATCAGGCTGATGGTGGCGGCAATGGACATCATCCCGTTCGCTCGTTTCCACCTCAGTTTAACATGCTCAGTCAATGGAACGGAGATTATGCGGATTTGTCTCCACGAATACAGCTGGAGCAGGAAACAAGGGATTCTCTTCATTGGTGGTTGTCTCAGGATCATCTCTCCCAGGGAACCTGCTTTCGCAGACCCTCTTGGGTGATTGTGACAACAGATGCCAGCCTTCTAGGATGGGGAGCAGTCTGGGGCTCTCTAAAGGCTCAGGGAACTTGGACTCTATCAGAGTCTGTTCTGCCCATAAATATTCTGGAGATGAGAGCTATCTTCAGTGCTCTTCTGGCCTGGCCCCAGTTAGCCTTGGCCCGGTTCATCAGGTTCCAGTCGGACAACATAACTTCAGTGGCTTACATCAACCATCAGGGAGGAACACAGAGTTCCTTAGCCATGACAGAGGTAGCCAAGATAATTCAGTGGGCGGAGACCAACAATTGCTGTCTGTCGGTGATCCACATCCCAGGGGTGGACAACTGGGAGGCGGACTTCCTGAGCCGACAGACCTTTCACCCGGGGGAGTGGGAACTCCATCCGGAAGTGTTTTCCAGCCTGATTCTCAAATAGGGTCAGCCAGAATTGGATCTCATGGCATCTCGGCAGAATGCCAAGCTTCCAAGGTACGGATCAAGGTCAAGGGACCCTCAGGCTGTACTGATAGACACCCTGGCGGTACCTTGGAATTTCAGTCTTGCATACCTATTTCCTCCGTTGGCTTTTCTTCCTCGGGTCATTGCTCGAATGAAGCAGGAGAGGGCGTCGGTGATCCTCATTGCACCATCTTAGTCTCGCAGGATTTGGTATGCAGATCTGGTGGAGTCGTCTCTTCCACCTTGGAGACTTCCGTTGAGGAAGGACCTTATACTACAAGGGCCCTTCCTTCATCCAAATCTAGTTTCTCTGAAGCTGACTGCTTGGAGATTGAACGCTTAATTTTATCCAAGTGGAGATTTTCAGAATCGGTCATTGAGACCATGACAAGAAGAACAAACACAGGCGCAGCCCGATTCAAGTGTGGCAAATTTTAATGAAAGTAAGTGCATGCAATTTTAAACAACTTTCTACTTCTACTTCCATTAACAAAATGTGCACAGTCTTTTTATATTTAAACTTTTTGAGTCACCTCCTGCTATCCTACTGAACATGTGCAAGAATAAGTATGTATGCATTTGTGAATGACTGATTGCTGTCACATGGTACGTGTATGCATTTGTGATTGACTGATGGCTGTCACATGGTACGTGTATGCATTTGTGATTGACTGATGGCTGGCACATAGTACAGGGGAAGTGGAAAAAGACATAACTTTTACACTAGTTTCAGAAAAAATCTACTACTCATTTGAAGTTCAGACAAGGGGGCCTATCTATCAAGCTCCGTATGGAGTTTGAAGCCCCGTGTTTCTGGCGAGCCTTCAGACTCTAGCCAGAAACACAAGGTATGTAGCAGCGATCTAAAGACTGCTGCTCCTTAACCTGTCCGCCTGCTCTGAGGAGGTGGACAGACATCGCCGCAATTCAACCCGATCGAATCTGGCCGCGAATCTGCAGGGGGCGGCGTTCAACCAGCAGTTCACATGAGCTGCTGGTGCAATGCTGAATGCGGAGAGAGTATTGCTCTCTGCATTCAGCGAGGTCTGTCGGACAGGATCGTGACCGACAGGCCTTTCATAAATAGTCCCCTAAGTGCTATTGCATTGTCTTGTTATCTTGCATTTGTTGATTATGCAAATCTACAGTGTTGACTGGTCCTTTAAGCATATTTATGCAATATTCATTTTTAACAAAGGTTTTAACTATGTATTTACTGTAAATATTTCACATTCCAATGTTCTGTACATAGCAGAATATGTTTTATGTATTTCAAAATAGATATTTCTACATATATGTGATGTTTTTTTGTTACTATATCTATATATCATATATATATATATATATATATATATATATATATATATATATATAATATACAGTATATCTGTACATATCTATACCTATATATAATCATGTATATATATATATATATATATATATATATATATATATATATATATATATATATGTATATATAGTTATAGATACATATATTGTTCCACAAAAACATATAGATATATGTAGAAGTATGCATTTATGAATAAATAGAACATATTCTGTTATTTGAAAATCATTGGAATGTGAAATATTCATATTTTTGTGTCAGGTTAGCGCAAATGAGAATATGCAATTGGGTTTGCACGAGAGTGTTGTGTTCATTTTTTTCCACTTCATTAACTTCTATGGGGGAATACGTGAACACGCACGCAATATTTTAACTTCGGCTTTTTGTGATTATCGGATTAGAGCAAGAGCGAAAACAGTTTACTTTCAACTCTTAATATGAGCGCAACCGGACAAGCGCAAAAAGCTTACTTCTAGCGCAATTAGGGCTCGAGTAGAAGCATTAATTTGTGCTCCATTCATAATCTCGCCCTTTATGTGCGCAACCATTTTAAAATATGCCATGCAAAAGCACGTAAAAACCCTTGCAACAAATATTTAGATTTATTGGAATTCTTTTGGTGAGGGAGCTTAAAGTAAATTATCTGAAAGTTTTGCGGTACATAGTATGATAAATCATTAGAAATCCATGTGAAAAACAGTTTTTTATGCATTGGAATAGTCCTGAATTTGAATACCCCAGAATCCTGTATAAACCAATTTAATGGATTGTAATAGACCACATCAATTTGCTATAATGGAGAAATAGTTTTTTATAGTTCAGTTTAAACAGTTGGCTACAGAAAATGTTTGAACATCATATTCCATATAAAAACTATAATGATCCATGACAAGTGGGATTAGCTAAATTTGCCTTAGCACAATCTGGTAAACCCTATAACATGATCAAAACATTATGGGCTAGATTACGAGTCATGCGTTTACAGTTACGCAAGAGCTAAAAAGGGGTTTATCACGGGTGTTTGCATGCATCGGGTTTTCTTCTCGTATTACAAGTTGAAAGTAAACGCAATCACTTGGGCACAATTGAAGTTAACACATGTTGGTTTAGCGTGACTGCAGAGCTATGGGTTGACTGCTTTGCAAAACAAAAATAGTGACTGCAGAGCTATGGGTTGACTGCTTTGCAAAACAAAAATAGTGTCGCAAAGGCAAAGCACATCAAAAATACATTACAAAGAAATAGAAATATTGCACAGAAAAGTTTTAAGAATTCAGCATTGCACCAGCAGCTCACAAGAGCTGTTGGTGCAATGCCGCCCCCTGCAGACTCGCGGCCAATGGGCCTCAAGCAGGGAGGCGTCAATCAACCCGATCGTACTCGATCGGGTTGATTTCCGCCGATGTCTGTCCGCCTGCTCAGAGCAGGCGGACAGGTTATGGAGCAGCAGCCTTTGTGACCGCTGCTTCATAACTGCTGTTTCTGGCGAGCCTGCATGCTCGCCAGAAACACGGGGCATCAAGCTCCATTCGGAGCTTGATAAATATGCCCCAAGGTCTCAGGTGTTAGAAAAAAAAGGAGTGAAAAGGACTTTAACATTGATATACATACTGTACATATACATGGCTAAATATCTATATGTATGTATATAAATATATGTTTATATGTGTTTACAAATGTATTTATATATGTATATATTTATGTATCTAACGTATAGATGAGAAAGGAGAAAAAAATATAGATGTAGGAAAGTACAAAGGGTAAATGAAGTGCATATTATAACTGCCGCAAATTTAATGGGTCTTGTGCACTTTCACCACCATGAAAGAAATTAATTTATAAGGTTAACATTAATATTTTTTTCTTTCATAATGTGGTGAGAGTCCACATGCCATTACTCCTGGTATCATATACCCAAGCTGTGGTACGATTAAGGGCCAGATTACAAGTGACACGTTAACAGTTATGCAAATGCGAATTATGCTACAATGATTACCGCATCCTCAGAGCTCTTTAAGTTTCGCAAAACATATCAAAAATACATTAGAAAGTACAGTTGCAATAAAAAAAAATACTATCATAAAAAATATTGTAAAGAAATTGCACACAAACGTTATAAAGGCTCAAAGATATGAGGTCTCAGGTGTTAGAAAAAAAAGCAGGCAAAGGGCTTTAACATAGAAATATATACATACACATGTCTAAAGAACTATTGGCTAGATTTAGAGTTTTGCGGCCAAAGGGGTGCGTTAGCTACGCGTGTTTTTTTTCCCCCGCACCTTTTAAACAACGCTGGTATTTAGAGTTCTCTGAAGGGTTGCGTTAGGCTCCAAAAAGGGAGCGTACAGGCATATTTACCACCATTTCAACTCTAAATACCAGCGGTGCTTACGGACGCGGCCAGCTTCAAAAACCTGCTCATGCACGATTCCCCCATAGGGAACAATGGGGCAGTTTGAGCTGAAAACAAACCTAACACCTGCAAAAAAGCAGCATTCAGCTCCTAACGCAGCCCCATTGTTTCTTATGGGAAAACACTCTCTAAGTCTGCACCTAACACCCTAACATGTACCCCGAGTCTAAACACCCCTAACCTTACACTTATTAACCCCTAATCTGCCTCCCCCACTATCGCTGACCCCTGCATTACACTTTTAACCCCTAATCTGCCGCTCCGGACCCCGCCGCAACCTACATTATCCCTATGTACCCCTAATCTTCTGCCCCTAACATCGCCGACCCCTATATTATATTTATTACCCCCTAATCTGCCTCCCCCCCAATGTCGCCGCTACCTACCTACACTTATTAACCCCTAATCTGCCGACCGGACCTCACCGCTACTATAATAAATGTATTAACCCCTAAAGCTAAGTCTAACCCTAACACCCCCCTAAGTTAAATATAATTTAAATCTAACGAAATAAAATAAATCTTATTAAATATATTTATCCTATTTAAAGCTAAATACTTACCTGTAAAATAAACCCTAATATAGCTACAATATAATTAATAATTGCATTGTAGCTATTTTAGGATTTATATTTATTTTACAGGCAACTTTGTATTTATTTTAACCAGGTACCATAGCTATTAAATAGTTAATAACTATTTAATAGCTACCTAGTTAAAATAAGTACAAAATTACCTGTAAAATAAATCCTAACCTAAGTTACAATAAAACCTAACACTACACTATCAATAAATAAATTAAATAAACTACATACAATTATCTACAATTAAATAAACTATACTAAATTACAAAAATAAACAAACACTAAATTACAAACAAACACTAAATTACAAAAAATAAAAAAAGATTACAAGAATTTTAAACTAATTACACCTACTCTAAGCCCCCTAAAAAAATAAGAAAGCCCCCCAAAATAAAAAAATGCCCTACCCTATTCTAAAATAAAAAGTTTACAGCTCTTTTACCTTACCAGCCCTTAAAAGGGCCTTTTGCGGGGCATGCCCCAAAGAATTCAGCTCTTCTGCCTGTAAAAAAACAATACAATACCCCCCCCAACATTACAACCCACCACCCACATACCCCTAATCTAACCCAAACCCCCCTTAAAAACCCTAACACTAAGCCCCTGAAGATCTTCCTACCTTATCTTCACCACGCCGGGTATCACCGATCCGTCCAGAAGAGGCTCCGAAGTCTTCATCCTATCCGGCAAGAAGAGGTCCAGAAGAGGCTCCGAAGTCTTCCTGCTATCCGGCAAGAAGAGGACATCCGGACCGGCAAACATCTTCATCCAAGCGGCATCTTCTATCTTCATCTATCCGACGAGGAGCGGCTCCATCTTCAAGACCTCCGGCGCAGAACATCCTCTTCTCCCGACGACTAGACGACGAATGAAGGTTCCTTTAAGGGACGTCATCCAAGATGGCGTCCCTCGAATTCCGATTGGCTGATAGGATTCTATCAGCCAATCGGAATTAAGGTAGGAAAAATCTGATTGGCTGATTGAATCAGCCAATCAGATTTAAGTTCAATCCGATTGGCTGATCCAATCAGCCAATCAGATTGAGCTCGCATTCTATTGGCTGATCGGAACAGCCAATAGAATGCAAGCTCAATCTGATTGGCTGATTGGATCAGCCAATCGAATTGAACTTGAATCTGATTGGCTGATTCAATCAGCCAATCAGATTTTTCCTACCTTAATTCCGATTGGCTGATAGAATCCTATCAGCCAATCGGAATTCAAGGGACGCCATCTTGGATGACGTCCCTTAAAGGAACCTTCATTCGTCGTCTAGTCGTCGGGAGAAGAGGATATTCCGCGCCGGAGGTCTTGAAGATGGAGCCGCTCCTCGTCAGATGGATGAAGATAGAAGATGCCGCTTGGATGAAGATGTTTGCCGGTCCGGATGTCCTCTTCTTGCCGGATAGGAGGAAGACTTCGGAGCCTCTTCTGGACCTCTTCTTGCCGGATAGGATGAAAACTTCAGAGCCTCTTCTGGACGGATCGGTGATACCCGACGTGGTGAAGATAATGTAGGAAGATCTTCAGGGGCTTAGTGTTAGGTTTTTTAAGGGGGTTTGGGTTAGATTAGGGGTATGTGGGTGGTGGGTTGTAATGTTGGGGGTATTGTATTGTTTTTTTACAGGCAAAAGAGCTGAATTCTTTGGGGCATGCCCCGCAAAAGGCCCTTTTAAGGGTTGGTAAGGTAAAAGAGCTGTAAACTTTTTATTTTAGAATAGGGTAGGGCATTTTTTTATTTTGGGGGGCTTTCTTATTTTTTTAGGGGGCTTAGAGTAGGTGTAATTAGTTTAAAATTCTTGTAATCTTTTTTTATTTTTTGTAATTTAGTGGGGGTTTTTTGTAATTTAGTGTTTGTTTGTTTTTTTTGTAATTTAGTATAGTTTATTTAATTGTAGATAATTGTAGGTAGTTTATTTAATTTATTTATTGGTAGTGTTAGGTTTAATTGTAACTTAGGTTAGGATTTATTTTACAGGTAATTTGGTAATTATTTTAACTAGGTAGCTATTAAATAGTTATTAACTATTTAATAGCTATTGTACCTAGTTAAAATAAATACAAAGTTGCCTGTAAAATAAATATAAATCCTAAAATAGCTACAATGTAATTATTAATTATATTGTAGCTATATTAGGGTTTATTTTACAGGTAAGTATTTAGCTTTAAATAGGATTAATTTATTTAATAAGATTTATTTTATTTAGTTAGATTAAAATTATATTTAACTTAGGGGGGTGTTAGGGTTAGACCTAGCTTTAGGGGTAAATACATTTATTATAGTAGCGGTGAGGTCCGGTCGGCAGATTAGGGGTTAATAAGTGTAGGTAGGTAGCGGCGACGTTGGGGGGGGGGCAGATTAGGGGTTAATAAATATTATGTAGGTGTCGGTGGTGTTAGGGGAAGCAGATTAGGGGTTCATAGGGATAATGTAGGTTGCGGCGGTGTGCGGTCGGCAGATTAGGGGTTAAATTTTTTTTTATTAGAGTGGCGGCGATGTGGGGGGACCTCGGTTTAGGGGTACATAGGTAGTTTATGGGTGTTAGTGTACTTTAGAGCACAGTAGTTAAGAGCTTTATGAACCGGCGTTAGCCCATAAAGCTCTTAACTCCTGACTTTTTTCTGCGGCTGGAGTTTTGTCTTTAGAGCTCTAACGCTCACTTTAGCCAAGACTCTAAATACCAGCGTTAGAAAGATCCCATTGAAAAGATAGGATACGCAATTGACGTAAGGGGATCTGCGGTATGGAAAAGTCGCGGCTGGAAAGTGAGCATTAGACCCTTTCCTGACTGACCCCCTAACGCTGGTTTGGATGGCTAACGCAGAACTCTAAATCTAGGCGTAAATATGCAAAGGGCTCCAATGCACTATATACGTATATATATATATATATATATATATATATATATATATATATACATATAGTGCATTGGAGCCCTTTGCAGTCAAGTCGATGAAAACATTTAAAAACATATTTATGCAATATTCATATTTAAAGGAACACTAAATAAATCATTGCTTGAATGATGTATTCAGAGCAAAGATTAGCCTGAGAATAATCTGTACATAATTTTTACCTTTGGTATTACGATTCTTGCAGGTATTTCTGCACCGCGCACTTTTTTGACTGTAACGAAGCGTAACTACCACAGCTTTCCAAAAGTAATTTTTCAATGGGACTTCCAGAGCGCCGGTATTACGAGTTTGCCTGGGAGGCCAAAAAGTGAGCGGTACAGCCAATACCGTCAAGATCCATACCGTAAACTGAAAGTCAGTAGTTATGGGTTTTATGCTACAACGCTGTAACATAAAACTCATAACTAAAGTGCTAAAAAGTACACTAACACCCATAAACTACCTATTAACCCCTAAACCGAGGCCCTCCCGCATCGCAAACATTATAATAAAATTATTAACCCCTAATCTGCCGCTCTGGACATCGCCGCCACTATAATAAACATATTAACCCCTAAACCGCAGCACTCCCGCATTGCAAACACTAGTTAAATATTATTAACCCCTAATCTGCCGCCGCCAATATACTAAAGTTATTAACCCCTAAACCTTACCCTAAGTCTAACCCTAACACCCACTAACTTTAATATAATTAAAATAAATCTTATTAAAAATTCCTATTATTAACTAAATAATTCCTATTTAAAACTAAATATTTACCTATAAAATAAACCCTAAGCTAGCTACAATATAACTAATAGTTACATTGTATCTAGCTTAGGGTTTATTTTTATTTCACAGCTAAGTTTGTATTTATTTTAACTAGGTAGAATATTTAGTAAATAGTTATTAACTATTTACTAACTACCTAGCTAAAATAAATACAAATTTACCTGTAAAATAAAACCTAGCCTGTCTTACACTAACACCTAACCTTACACTACAATTAAATAAATTAAATTAATTAAATACAATTAACTAAATTACAACCCCCCCCACTAAATTACACAAAATAAAACATAAATTATCAGATATTTAAACTAATTACACCTAATCTAATAGCCCTATCAAAATAAAAAAGCCCCCCCAAAATAAAAAAACCTAGCCTAAAATAAACTACCAATAACCCTTAAAAGGGCCTTTTGCGGGGCATTGCCCCAAAGAAATCAGCTTTTACCTGTAAAAAAAAATACAAACAACCCCCAACAGTAAAACCCACCACCCACACAACCAACCCCACAAATAAAAACCTAACTAAAAAAACCTAAGCTCCCCATTGCAGTGAAAAGGGCATTTGTATGGGCATTGCCCTTAAAAGGGCATTTAGCTCTTTTTCCGCCCAAACCCTAATCTAAAAATAAAACCCACCCAATAAACCCTTAAAAAAACCTAACACTAACCCCCAAAGATCCACTTACAGTTTTTGAAGACCCGACATCCATCCTCAACGAAGCCCAGGAGATGTCTTCATCCAAGCAGCAAGAAGTCCTCAACGAAGCCAGCAGAAGTATTCATCCAATCGGCAGAAGTCTTCATCCAAGCTGGCAGAAGTCTTCATCCAGACAGCATCGTCTATCTTCATCCATCTGGCGCGGAGCGGCTCCATCTTCAAGACATCCGGCGCAGTCATTGATTGCACAATAAAGTAAACCAGCCAATAGAATGCGAGCTCAATCCTATTGGCTGATTGGATCAGCCAATAGGATTAAAGGTGAAAAAATCCTATTGGCTGATTGGATCAGCCAATAGGATTGAGCTCACATTCTATTGGCTGGTTTACTTTAGTGTGCAATCAATGACTGTGTGTAATATAGCTGTCTGCAGTACTTCCATGTTTAACATGAATTGGAAAGCCCACAATATTCAGAATTAAATTAAGACCAAAATAATTAATGAAAGTATATTGCAAAGTTGTTTTACTGCATGTCCTTAAACAATTTATTTTAATATCTTCAGGTGTGTAATGTCCCTTTAATAGTGTTATAGTGTGTATTTACTGTAAATATGTGACATTTCTATGTTCTGCACATAGCAGAATGTGTTCTATGTATTTATAAATAGATATTCCTGTATATATCTGTATATACTGTATCTATACCTATATAAAATCATCAATATAAATAGCTATAAATATATATTTGTGCAAAAAAACCCATCGGATATATGCAGATATCTGTATTTATGAATAAATAGAACATATTCTTCCATGGGAAGAACATTGGAATGTGAAGAATTCATATTTTTACGTCAGGTTAGCGCACTTGAGATTATGGGATCGTGTTTCTCCACTTTTTTGCTCTATTGACTTCTATTGGGGAATACGTTATTGCGCTCACAATATTTTAATTTCAGCTTTTTACACCCGTCGGGTTTGTCTGCAAGCAATAATTTTTTAACGGGGGGCAACCCTACCCATGCAAAAAGTTTACTTTTAGCGTAATTAACGCTCAAGAAGAAGCATTAAATTTCGCTCCAATTGTAATCTGGCCCTATATTAATATAGTAAAATATATAGTATTTGTGCAAAAGAGCAAAAATTAAATATTGGCTAGATTACAAGTGTTGCGGTACGGCTTTTAACGCTGAAAAAATGGCCATTCCTGCGTAATGGCCAGGAACGCATATTACGAGTTGTGCCGGTATAGCTATACCACAAACATTTTAGCCTGTAAAGGGGCATTTGTATGGGCATTGACCTTAAAAGGGCATTCAGCTCTTTTCCAAAAGCCCAAAGCCCTAATCTAAAAAAAAAAAACAGCCAAAAATGGACATTTCAGTAGCACTCATCCTATTGTCTGTTTTAGTGTTTATTATTTTTTGTAATTTTAGACTTTTAATTTTTTTCGTAGTGTTAGTTTTTAAAAAAAAAATTAATTTAGATTTTTTATTTGGTAGTATTTGTTTATTTTATTAGAATAGTAATGTTAGGTAAATTTATAGTTTAATGTTAGGTTTATTTTTATTTCACAGGTAAGTTTTTATTTATTTTAAGATAGTTATATTGTAATTTTAATTTTAAGTTAGGGGAATGTTAGGTTTAGGGGTTAATAGTTTAATTTAGTGTTTTGGGATGTGGGGGGCTGGCGGTTTAGGGGTTAATATGCTTATTTAGTGGCGGTGATGTGGGGGCTGGAGTTTTAGTGGTTAATAGGTTTATTTAGTAGCGGCGAAGTGGGAGGCTGGAGGTTTAGGGGTTAATAGCATTATTATAGTGTCAGCGATGTCGGGGAGCGGCGGATTAGGGGTTAATAACTTTATTATAGTGTCGGCGATGTCGGGGAGAAGCAGAATAGGGGTTAATAACTTTTATTAGTGTCAGCGATGTCGGGAGCAGCAGATTAGGGGTTAATAACTTTATTTAGGTGTCACAATGTCGGGCAGCAGATTAGGGGTGTTTAGACATGGGGGCATCATGTAGCGTATAATGTCCGCCGCACATCGATAAATGCTGACAGCATACGCTGTCGGCATTTATCATTGCACCAGCAGTACTTGTGAACTGCTGGTGCAATGCCGCCCCCTGCAGATTCATGGCCGCTAGCAGTGGGTGTCAATCAACCTTAAACGTAACGTAACTTTTTTCCCCCCATAGACATCAATGGGGTTGCGTTACGGAGATTTTTCATTCCGCACTTCAGATGTTATTTTTTTTTCTAACACTCTCTCCCTATCGATGCCTATGGAGAAAGTGTGCACAAGCATGTCACAGCAGCCCTTGGATTTTGTGCAGTATGGAGCTTAAAGGGACAGTCTAGTCCAAAAAAAACTTTCATGATTCAGATAGGGCATGTAATTTTAAACAATTTTCTAATTTACTTTTATCACCAATTTTTCTTTGTTCTCTTGGTATTCTTAGTTGAAAGCTTAACCTAGGAGGTTCATATGCTAATTTCTTAGACCTTGAAGGCCGCCTCTTAAGAATGCATTTTAACAGGTTTTTCACCACTAGAGGGTGTTAGTTCATGTTTTTCATATAGATAACACTGTGCTCGTGCACGTGAAGTTACCTGGGAGCCATCACTGATTGGCTAAACTGCAAGTCTGTCAAAAGAACAAATAAAGGGGCAGTCTGCAGAGGCTTAGATACAAGATAATCACAGAGGCAAAAAAAATATATAAATATAACTGTGTTGGTTATGCAAAACTAGGGAATGGGTAAACAAGGGATTATCTATCTTTTAAAACAATAATAATTCTGGTGTAGACTGTCCCTTTAACGCCACCATATCGCACGCACAAGGAGGCTTTTCGGTATGTTGTAATAGCAGCACTATGGAGAGTGAAATAACGCAACTTTTTTGCCATTAGTTTCGCACCCTGTTTAGCGCAAAACTCGTAATCTTGGTCTTGTTTGTATTTAAGGGTTTAAAGGGGCATTATAGTAAAAAAATGACATGGTCTAATTTATTAAAGCTAAAGTATGTAATTTTAAGTCTAGCGACTTTTTAACTCTATGGGCTAGATTACAAGTGTTGCAGTATTTTTTTTTTTTTCGTGATCGCGAAAACTCCACTAGCGTTAATCATTTTGTGCTAGTCGGGTTGCATTTGTATTACAAGTTTAAAAAAAACAAACTATTTTGTGCTAGTGTTAACCCAAATAGCGCAAAAAACCTAACAAGTTTTCACGTGTGCGTGCATGTAATGGAGAAAACAGTGGGGAAAATACTAACACCCAAGATCGCCCAAACACCATTGCATTTTCGCATTCCCCATAGAAGTCAATGGAGAAAAAAAATTGTTGAACGTGCAAACAACATAGCATATTCACATTAGCAAATGTGAAATATTTCCAGTAAATACATAGTTAAAATCTTTATTAAAAATGAATATTGCATAAATATGTTTTATCATGTTATCATCTACTTAATTCAAAGGGCTCTAATGCAATTATATATAGGTTTTTATATGTGTACATGTATATTAATGTTTTTATATGTGTATATATGACTGTAAATACACATATAAATACATTAATATATACTGTATATATACTGTATATATATATATATAGACATATATACATCTTTATGTACTGTATGTGTCTCAAAGTTAAAGCCATTTGCCTGCTTCTTTTTTCTAACACCTGAGATCTCATATCTTTGAGCCCTTATAACTTTTTTATAAAATGTTTTGAATATTTGTTATTAGACAGTGTTAATATAAGTGTAACTGTACATTGCAATATATTATTGATGTGTTTTGTGCAACTTTTTTGTTTCAGAAAACAGCTCTGAGATCGCGGTAAGGATTAAAGTGTAAATGGCGATTGCACTATCGCAATCGTGACTTCGCTCAACTTGCAATATCAGTGCAATGAAAAAGGCTCGCAAAAAGACGATATTGCTTGCTCAATTCCGCTTGCACCTCACTTATAATCCAGCCGTATGTGTTTAACCCCCACAAAAGGGGTTAAACACATAGAAGAAGTACCATTCGGAACTTGCGAGCACTGCTGGTTCACAGTGAAAACTGCATCTTACCAAATTAGCAGCCCTAGTGGCACAGCTGGGTAGTGCTACTAGCTCTGCAGATTGAGTCAAAGGCAGTTTCCACTGAGGACCAGCAGTGCTCTGAAGATCTCAAGCAGTACTTGTACTATATGTTTAACCCTTTTGTGGAATTAAGCACACAGAGGTGTAGGGTCACTAGTCTTAATATTTCATTCTGTAACTAATTAGAGATTACAGATTGAGCTTGCATTCTATTGGCTGATCGGAACAGCCAATAGAATGCGAGCTCAATCTGATTGGCTGATTGGATCAGCCAGTCTGATTGAACTTGAATCTGATTGGCTGATTCAATCAGCCAATCAGATTTTCTTACCTTAATTCCGATTGGCTGATAGAATCCTATCAGCCAATCGGAATTTGAGGGACGCCATCTTGGATGACGTCACTTAAAGGAACCTTCATTCGTCGGTAGTCGGCGGAAGGAAGAGGATGTTCCGCACCGGAGGTCTTGAAGATGGAGCCACTCCTCGTCGGATGGATGAAGATAGAAGATGCCGCTTGGATGAAGATGTCTGCCGGTCCGGATGTCCTCTTCTGCCCGGATAGGATGAAGACTTCTGCCGCTCCGGATGTCCTCTTTTGGTCCATCGGTGCCCGGCTGGGTGAACACGACTCAAGGTAGGGAGATCTTCAGGGGGGTAGTGTTAGGTTTATTTAAGGGGGGTTTGGGTTAGAGTAGGGGTATGTGGGTGGTGGGTTGTAAAGTTGGGGGGTGGTATTGTGGGGGGTTTTTACAGGCAAAAGAGCTGATTTCTTTGGGGCATGCCCCGCAAAAAGCCCTTTTAAGGGCTGGTAATAGAGCTGTTAACTTTTGTAATTTAGATTAGGGTAGGGAATTTTTTTTATTTTGGGGGGCTTTTTTATTTTATTAGGGGGCTTAGAGTATGTGTAATTAGATTAAAATTCTTGTAATCTTTTTTTATTTTTTGTAATTTAGTGTTTTTTTTGGTAATTTAGTTTAGTTTATTTAATTGTAGGTACTTGTAGTTAATTAATTTAATTTATTTATTGATAGTGTAGTGTTAGATTAGGTGTAAGTAGCTTAAAATTGTTGTAATATTTTTTAAATGTTTGTAAGTTATTTTTTTTATTTTTTGTAACTTAGCTTTTTTATTTTTTGTACTTTAGTTAGTTTATGTAATTGTACTTAATTGTAGTTATTTGTAGTTAATTTATTTAATTAATGTAATGATAGTGTAGTGTTAGGTTTAATTGTAACTTAGGTTAGGATTTATTTTACAGGTAATTTGGTAATTATTTTAACTAGGTAGCTATTAAATAGTTATTAACTATTTAATAGCTATTGTACCTAGTTAAAATAAATACAAAGTTGCCTGTAAAATAAATATAAACCCTAAAATAGATACAATATAATTATTCATTATATTGTAGCTATATTAGGGTTTATTTTACAGGTAAGTATTTAATTTTAAATAGGAAGACTTTAGTTAATAATATTTAATTTATTTCGTTAGATTAAAATTATATTTAATTTAGGGGGGTGTTAGGGTTAGACAGCTTTAGGGGTTAATACATTTATTATAGCAGCGGTGAGGTCCGGTCGGTAGATTAGGGGTTAATACTTGAAGTTAGGTGGCAGCGATGTTAGGGAGGGCAGATTAGGGGTTAATACAATTTATTCTAGGGTTTGCGAGGCGGGAGTGCAGCGTTTTAGGGGTTAATACATTTATTAGAGTAGCGGCGAGGTCCGGTCGGCAGATTAGGGGTTAATAAGTGTAGGCAGGTAGCGGCGACGTTGGGGGGGCAGATTAGGGGTTAATAAATATTATGTAGGTGTCGGATATGTTAGGGCCAGCAGATTAGGGGTTCATAGGGATAATGTAGGTGGCGGTGGTGTGCGGTCGGCAGATTAGGGGTTAAAAAAATTTATTATAGTGGCGGCGATGTGGGAGGACCTCGGTTTAGGGGTACATAGGTAGTTTATGGGTGTTAGTGTACTTTAGAGCACAGTAGTTAAGAGCTTTATAAACCGGCGTTAGCCCAGAAAGCTCTTAACTACTGACTTTTTTCTGCGGCTGGAGTCTTGTTGGTAGATGGTCTAATGCTCACTTCAGCCAAGACTCTAAATACCGGCGTTAGGAAGATCCCATTGAAAAGATAGGATACGCAATTGGCGTAAGGGGATCTGCGGTATGGAAAAGTCGCGGCTTGAAAGTGAGCGTTAGACCCTTTCCTGCCTGACTCTAAATACCAGCGGGCGGCCAAAAGCAGCGTTAGGAGCCATTAACGCTGCTTTTGACGGCTACCGCAGAACTCAAAATCTAGGCGTTTATAAAAAAAAAAACACAGCAACCGGTAGTACATTTTTAAATACTAATTTCTAAATGGTAGAAAAAATAAATCAGTTGATTACAATATATTATTTTACTGGAACAGAGCCTCGTACCAGTTATAAACATGATATAAGCAAGAATATACCTGCATTCACTCTTCTCTCACATGGAAATGAATAACACGTTGTATAAATTAAGACAACAAATAGACATTAGTTATGTATATATGCCACACATAAAACAATATCAATTATAATAGTTTATAATAGAAATATCATCTGTCACATTCATTTAGAAGAGAAAACATTGTCACACCCTTGCAATATTGTGTAATAAGTTACAAAACATTCACAACATGCTTTGCAATTTGTTAACACTTGCCTTGTGCATTGCTATTTCTAAGCTTATAAATACTAGTCATGCACATTCAAATTTGGTTAAATTCAAATAAATGACAGATTTAGGTTATTTAACCCCTTAGTGACCAGAGCACTTTTCCATTTTCTGTCCGTTTGGGACCAAGGCTATTTTTACATTTTTGCGGTGTTTGTGTTTAGCTGTAATTTTCCTCTTGCTCATTTACTGTACCCACACATATTATATACCGTTTTTCTCGCCATTAAATGGACTTTCCAAAGATACCATTATTTTCATCATATCTTATAATTTATTATAAAAAAAATTATAAAATATGAGAAAAAAGTGGAAAAAACACACTTTTTCTAACTTTGACCCCCAAAATCTGTTACACATCTACAACCACCAAAAAACACCCATGCTAAATATTTTCTAAATTTTGTCCCGAGTTTAGAAATACCCAATATTTACATGTTCTTTGCTTTTTTTACAAGTTATAGGGCCATAAATACAAGTAGCACTTTGCTATTTCCAAACCATTTTATTCAAGATTAGCGCTAGTTACATTGGGACACTGATATCTTTCAGGAATCCCTGAATATTCCTTGACATGTATATATTTTTTTTTAGAAGACATCCCAAAGTATTGATCTAGGCCAATTTTGGTATATTTCATGCCACCATTTCACCGCCAAATGCGATCAAATACAAAAAATCGTTCACTTTTTCACAAACTTTCGGTTTCTCACTGAAATTATTTACAAACAGCTTGTGCAATTATGGCATAAATGGTTGTAAAATTTTCTCTGGGATCCCCTTTGTTCAAAAATAGCAGACATATATGGCTTTGGCATTGCTTTTTGGTAATTAGAAGGCCGCTAAATGCCGCTGCGCACCACACGTGTATTATGCCCAGCAGTGCAGGGGTTAATTAGGGAGCTTGTAGGGAGCTTGTAGGGTTAATTTTAGCTTTAGTCTAGTGTAGCAGACAACCCAAAGTATTGATCTAGGCCCATTTTGGTATATTACATGCCACCATTTCACCGCCAAATGCGATCAAATAAAAAAAAAAGTTCCCTTTTTCACAAACTTTTTGTTTCTCACTGAAATTATTTACAAACAGCTTGTGCAATTATGGCATAAATGGTTGTAAATTTTTCTCTGTGATCCCCTTTGTTCAGAAATAGCAGACACATATGGCTTTGGAGTTGCTTTTTGGTACTTAGGCCGCTAAATGCGCATCACACGTATTATGGCTAGCAGTGAAGGGGTTAATTAGGTAGCTTGTAGGGAGCTTGCAGGGTTAATTTTAGCTTTAGTGTAGAGCTTAGCCTCCCACCTGAAACATCAGACCCCCTGATCCCTCCCAAACAGCTCTCTTCCCTCCCCCACCCCACAATTGTCCCCGCCATCTTAAGTACTGGCAGAAACTCTGCCAGTACTAAAATAAAAGCTATATTTGGGCTTTTTTTTTTAAAAGAAAAGGCATATTTACATATGCTGCTCTGTAGGACCCCCCTTTAGCCCCCAACCTGACTGATCCCCCACCAAACAGCTCTCTAACTCTCCCCCTCTGTCTTAATGGCCGCCATCTTGGGTACTGGCAGCTGTCTGCCAGTACCCAGTTTAAAATAAAATTGCTTATATTTTTTCATTTTTTCCCCTTTTCTGTAGTGTAGCTCCCTGCCCCACCAAAGACCAACCCCCCACCCCCTCCAAGAAACATTCGATTTATATATTTTTTAAATTAAAATACCCTTTTCTCAAACTTTTCACACTTTGATTTTCTGTAGTGTAGCGTTCCCACCCGCTCCCGCCCCGTGCACGCGCCCGCCGCCCCCCTGTGCACGCGCGCGCGCCCGTGCGCGCCCCCATCGGCCCTGCCCCCGATCCCGCCCCCCTCTACATTACCCGGCCCATCGATGGCCGCCCACCCGCCTCCAAAGTCGGCTCCCACCCACCAACGATACCGGCCATCGATGTCCGGTGCAGAGAGGGCCATGGAGTGGCTCTCTCTGCATCGGATGGCCATCTAGAGTTATTGCAGGATGCCTTCATATCGAGGCATCACTGCAATAACTGGAAAGCAGCTGGAAGCGAGCAGGATCGCTTCCAGCTGCTTTCCACACCGAGGACGTGCAGGGTACGTCCTCAGGCGTTAACTGCCTTTTTTTTGAGGACGTACCCTGCACATCCTCGGTCGTTAAGGGGTTAATAAAGATCAAGCAATGTTCTTCTCAGTTGATTGCTTTGTTTGTTAGACAATACGTATGAAAGCTTCTTTTTTCTTGAAAATTCCAACACCATTACAAATAAAAAAAATTGGTTTTCTGTTGCTGACTAGTAGCAGTAGCACTAACTATAACTTTAAAGGGATGTGAAACCCACATTTTTTTCGTTCATGATTTAGGTAGAGCTCGCAATTTTAAGCCACTTTCTAATTGACTCCTATTATCAATTTTTCTTTGTTTGCTTAGGTTTGGTTAGAGTCCACGACCCATAACTCCTAGGATTCAACTCCAAGCCACTAGAAAGAGGCAAAGATGCCCAACATTCCACAAGCTTTTCCTGAAGAATAGAGGTGCTCCAAATTCTTTGTTGAAAGGGGTTCTCAGACCTCCTTAAAACCAATTTTCTCCTCACATAGTAAGGAATAGAACAGAGGGGAGCATTGTGTACTGGATAGTAACAGACAGAGGGTGTTTTTCTGTTACTCCCCAGTACTGTATGCTCCCCTAGTCACAAGTCTGCTACAGGTGTCACAGGTATTTGTCCCCTCCTGTTGGGTCAGCCTGTTATAGATGTCGCTTGGACTTGTCATTTAGCCTCCTCCTGTCAGGTCATTGTTGTACTCCTTTGTGATATCCTCCGCTTTTGCTTGCACACCACTGGATGAGCTTTCTAATGGAAGCAATCTTTTCTACAGCTGGTAACCATATAAGAGTGGGGGCACCTTAAGGTAAGCAAAGCCATTTTCATGCACTCACATAGCCCACAGGCTATTAGCAGGTACATCACTCTGAGGTACATCATAGCCAAGGGACATAAATATATTACAGATTAAAGGGACAGTATACACTCATTTTCATATAGCTGCATGTAACAGACACTACTATAAAGAATAAGATGCACAGATACTGATATAAAAATCCAGTATAAAACTGTTTAAAAACTTACTTAGAAGCTGTCAGTTTGGCTCTGTTGAAAAGGTAGCTGGAAAGCCCACTGCAAGTGGCAAATAAGACACTCCCCCCCCTCCCCCTTCTTTTGCATATGAAAAGACCCTTTACACAAACAGGAGCAAGCTGGAGAAGGTAGCTGACAGTATTCACATAAAACTTTGGGGCTTGGTTAGGAGTCTGAAAATCAGAGCAATGTTATTTAAAAATAAGCAAAACTATACATTTATTTAAAAAAAAACTTTATGGGCTTTATAAATAGATCATCTACAAAACATTTATGCAAAGAAAAAATGAGTGTATAATGTCCCTTTAATTCCACCATTATTACTAAGACTTTTCATCCTCGCCTGGTAATTGTGGAACTTTTATTATGTAGTAATAGCTGCTGTTTACCGTTCAGATAATTCACCTGGGAGTTACATCTCAATGCAATTTTATACCCTCTGTTATATGCACAGTAAAAGGATTCAACTGCATAGCAATACAAGCGTGGGGTTTCTTTGTGTATTTTGGGCTAGATTACAAGTGGAGAACTAATTTATCCCGTAAATAAATAACCAGCAAGCTCGCGGTAGCAATTAGTGCTCTGAAAATTAACCAGAGATCAGATTTTTGGTTAATATTCAAAATGTGCTCCAATTGCCACCAAAATTTAGCTTTTTTTTTAAATAAAAAATAACTGCACAAAGCAGTTGTTATGGGTTAAATTGAGCAGGTGTGGAGTGTTACAAAAAAAAAATGGCACTGAAAAGTGCCTTTACATTTACATATATATTTATATGCTTATATACATATATATTTATGTGTTAATGTGTGTACATATCAGCACATACATATATATACACATTTTAACACATACATATATATGTATATAAGCATATAAATATATATTTACATTTTCTGCCCATCGCTGCAAGACTTACCCCCTGCTCTGCGCTAGGTTCTCATGCCGTGTCTGACCGTATGAGAAAGAGGCCTATTGGAGCCTATGGAAACGCGCTTTCAATGCAATGTGAACGCGAGGTTGGGTTCTCATTGCGGGACGCTTCCAATACCAGCACACAATGGCGAGCACTGTTATTACAAGTGGTGCGCAAATATCACACTTGCGAAAGATAAATTTTAAGCTCCACTCGTAATCTAGCCCCTAATGTTTTTGTGCACTGACTTTTTAGTTTGACCCTGTTTATTTCTTTATTATAGTGCATTCCATCACTTTAGCACACTCCAGTGCACTCTCCAGCTTTATTTTGCAGCACATTTTCTTGCCCGTGCTGCACTCTCAATCTTCCATAGCACATCTACCAGATACTACATTGTTTTTTTATGGAGCTAGAAGCAGCAGTTTATTAGCGTGGCAGTTACAGTTAGTAACTGCTCTATTTCCTTCTCTCTTTCCTATTTTTCAAATGTCTTATTACTGTCGGGTAAGATATTCTTATTAGAGATGTGCGCGGCGGAAAAATTGGTTTCGGTTTGTTTCGGACTGATTTGGATTTTTTTTTATTTCGTTTTCCGATTGATTCGAATTCGGATACATTCGAATGTATCCGTCTTGGATTCATTCGGATTCAAATAAATTAGGATGTATTCGGTTCGGATTTGATTTGTAAATTCGGAAGTTCGGTATGTGTTAGGTAGGATGTGCTGTGTATTAGACTAGTATTATGTACTGTATATTAGGTGTAACCCATATGAATCAACATAAGTACCAACCTCACAGATACCAGCTACACAATATGCACAGAGCTAGCAGAGGTATATAACCTAATATACAGTACATAATACTAGTGTAATACACAGCACATCCCACCTAAGTACCAACCTCACAGGTACCAGCTACACAATATGCACAGAGCTAACAGAGGTATATAACCTAATATACAGTACATAATACTAGTGTAATACACAGCACATCCCAACAAGGTACCAACCTCACAGGTACCAGCTACATAATATACCCTGCACAGAGCTAGCAGACTGATATAACCTAATATACTGTACAATACTAGTGTAATTGTCCATGGCTATTCGAATGTAATGAATAAATCCGAACTAATTCTGATTTATTCGTTACAAATGCATTCGGATTAGTTTAGTTTTGTTTCTAGGGTAATTCGGAAATAAGAAATCTATCCGAAGCTCCAAATTTGACAAATTCGTCCGAATTTCGATTTGGAACGAAACGAAACGCACATGTCTAATTCTTATTATTTATTTTGCCTGGCTAGATTTTTATGCAATGCACTATTATAATTTATTATTATTATGACTCTCACCACCTTTAAATAAACTAATGTATCATGTAAACATAAATGTTGTTTTTCCTGGTAATCTGGGCAACATATTGTCTTGAGTGAACTTTTCAGATACTTATTTACAACACTGATGTCTTCTTCCTGGCCCTGCCAAGGTCAGTATCCTCTTACTCATTGACAGACATGAGTGTGAGGAACAGTTCTCATTCTCCTATATTACTGCACAAAAGAGAGTTCTGAGGTCACATTTTCAAACTCAAATTATTCTAAACAGCCTAGAAACATTATATAGCTATGGAAAATATAAACTGTAACATGACCGGGCATATATGCTCTAGCAAATAAAGTGTCATACTGGAACAAAGTAATTGATTAAATATGGCTGGAATTTCAGAAGAAAAACATTTTCAAAGTTCCTCCCAAAGTGTCATTTAACAGTTGGATTTTACAGATTTTGCAATCTGTTCTTCACATCTATTACATGAGTATGTAAACAATATAATCTAATACATGGGACAAAAACAACAAAAAAGTTATCTTCTTCTTACATGGTGTAACTTTTTTAATGATTTTTTTAAATATTTTATTTTCAGGATGTACTGAAAATTTTCACAAGATGCTCATAGAAATCTATGTTTGACTATTGAATGAAAAAGCCTCCATTTATTAAAAATAATATCCATCTAAGATACATTGGATACATTTTTTTTTACCCAAGTACTTTAAAATATTTAGGGCCAGATTAAGAGTGAAGCACAAATGTTTGTAGATGAGCAATTTAAATTTCACGCTTGTCGGGTTAGCGCGTCTTCAGTGGTGTGGTTAACTGTTTTGCAAAACAAAAAAGTGTCACAAAACACATAAAAAATAAATTACACAATACAGTTACACTCATAATAACACTTGCTATTAAAAAAATATTGCATAAAAAATATTATAAGGGCTCAAAGATATGAAAACTCAGTTGTTGACAAAAAAAGGCAGGCAAAACATACATACATACATATCCATGTCTAAATATGTATATGGATGTATGTATTATATATACAGTATATATATATATGTATTTAAATCTTCTATTATCTAATTTGTTTCATTCTCTTGGTATCATTTGTTGAAGAAGCAGCATCGCACTAATGGTTTCTAACTGAACACATGGGTGAGCCAATCACAATCACAATATATTTCTGCAACGACTAATCAACAGCTAGAACCTAGGTTCTCTGCTGCTCCTGAGCTTGCCTAGATAAACCTTTCAGCAAAGGATTACAAGAGAAGGAAGCAAATTAAATAATAGAAGTAAACTGGAAAGTTGTTTAAAATTGTATTCTCTATCTGAATCATGAAAGAAAATTTTTGGGTTTCATGTCCCTTTAAGTAGATGAAAACATGTTAAAGCATATTTACACAACACTTATATTTAATAAAGTGTTATAGTGTGTATTTACTGTAAATAGTCCACATTCCAATATTCAGCACATAGCAGATTGTGTTCTAAGTATTTATAAATAGATATTCCTATATATATATATATATATATATATACAGTGGGGCAAAAAAGTATTTAGTCAGCCACCAATTGTGCAAGTTCTCCCACTTAAGAAGATGAGAGAGGCCTGTAATTTTCATCATAGGTATACCTCAACTATGAGAGACAAAATGTGGAAACATTGTCTGATTTGGAAAGAATTTATTTGCATATTATGGTGGAAAATAAGTATTTGGTCACCTACAAACAAGCAAGATTTCTGGCTCTCACAGACCTGCATCTTCTTCTTTAATAGGCTCCTCTGTCCTCCACTCATTACCTGTATTAATGGCACCTGTTTGAACTTGTTATCAGTATAAAAGACACCTGTCCACAACCTCAAACAGTCACACTCCAAACTCCACTATGGTGAAGACCAAAGAGCTGTCCAAGGACACCAGAAACAAAATTGTAGACCTGCACCAGGCTGGGAAGACTGAATCTGCAATAGGCAAGCAGCTTGGTGTGAAGAAATCAACTGTGGGAGCAATAATTAGAAAATGGAAGACATACAAGACCACTGATAATCTCCCTCGATCTGGGGCTCCACGCAAGATCTCACCCCGTGGGGTCAAAATGATCACAAGAACGGTGAGCAAACATCCCAGAACCACACGTGGGGACCTAGTGAATGACCTGCAGAGAGCTGGGACCAACATAACAAAGGATACCATCAGTAACACGCTACGCCACCAGGGACTCAGATCCTGCAGTGACAGACGTGTCCCCCTGCTTAAGCCAGTACATGTCCGGGCTAGAGAGCATTTGGATGATCCAGAAGCGGATTGGGAGAATGTCATATGGTCAGATGAAACCAAAGTAGAACTGTTTGGTAGAAACACAACTCGTCGTGTTTGGAGGAGAGAGAATGCTGAGTTGCAACCAAAGAACACCATACCTACTGTGAAGCATGGGGGTGGCAACATCATGCTTTGGGGCTGTTTCTCTGCAAAGGGAACAGGACGACTGATCTGTGTACATGAAAGAATGAATAGGGCCATGTATCGTGAGATTTTGAGTGCAAACCTCCTTCCATCAGCAAGGGTCTTTCAGCATGACAATGATCCCAAACACATCGCCCGGGCAACGAAGGAATGGCTTCGTAAGAAGCATTTCAAGGTCCTGGAGTGGCCTAGCCAGTCTCCAGATCTCATCCCCATAGAAAACCTTTGGAGGGAGTTGAAGGTCCGTGTTGCCCAGCGACAGCCCCAAAACATCACTGCTCTAGAGGAGATCTGCATGCAGGAATGGGTCAACATACCAGCAACAGTGTGTGACAACCTTGTGAAGACTTACAGAAAACGTTTGACCTCTGTCATTGCAAACAAAGGATATATAACAAAGTATTGAGATGAACTTTTGGTATTGACCAAATACGTATTTTCCACCATAATTTGCAAATAAATTCTTTCCAAATCAGACAATGTGATTGTTTGGATTTGTTTCCACATGTTTTCTCTCATAGTTGAGGTATACCTATGATGAAAATTACAGGCCTCTCTCATCTTCTTAAGTGGGAAAACTTGCACAATTGGTGGCTGACTAAATACTGTATATATATATATATATATATATATATATATATATATATATATATATATATATATATATATATATATTTATATGTATATATCTATAGCTATATATAATTATGTATATGTGTATATATATATAAATATATATATAAAAACAAAGAAAAAGGGTCCGGACAGCAGCTCAAAACAAGAATGTACACTTCATTTCAAAAACTATATAGCGTATCTTAAAAACAGCAATTATGCACTGCAAATAATGAAAAATATGCAAAAATGGAGAGTAGCTATGGCCAAGATGTTAGGGCTGTTAGGAGCATTGGAAAGGGCTTGTCTGACACGTTTCAGCTCCTATGGAGCCTTACTCATAGACTGAACCTATTGTCCTCATACAAATCAATGGAGAAAAAAAAGTGCAAAAAAACCCTAACACCCCACTCACGTGCAAACCCGATCCCATATTCTCATGTGCACTAACCCAACATGAAAAATATCAATATTTCACATTGCAATGTTCTTTACATAGAAGAATATGTTCTATTTATTCTTAAATACATATTTCAACATATATCTGATGGTATATTTGTAACATATCTAAAATATATATATATATATATATATATATATATATATATATATATATATATATATATAGTATCTCACAAAAGTTAGTACACCCCTCACATTTTTGTAAATATTTTATTATTTCTTTTCATGTGACAACACTGAAGAAATTGCACTTTGCTATAATGTAAAGTAGTGAGTGTACAGCCTGTACAACAGTGTAAATTTGCTGTCCCCTCAAAATAACTCAACACATAGCCATTAATGTCTAAACCATTGGAAACAAAAGTGAGTACACCCCTAAGTGGAAATGTCCAAATTGGGCTCAAAGTTTCAAAATTTGGTGTGGTCACCATTATTAATCAGCACTGCCTTAACCCTCTTGGGCATGAAGTTCACCAGAGCTTCAAATTGTCCTCTTCCACTCCTCCATGATGACATCCCGAAGCTGGTGGATGTTAGAGACCTTGCAGTCCCCCACCTTCCGTTTGAGGATGCCCCACAGATGCTCAATAGGGTTTAGGTCTGGAGACATGCTTGGCCAGTCAATCACCTTTACCCTCAGCTTCTTTAGCAAGGCAGTGGTCATCTTGGAGGTGTGTTTGGGGTCGTTATCATGTTGGAATACTGCCCTGCAACCCAGTCCCCGAAGAAAGGGGATCATGCTCTGCTTCAGTATGTCACAGTACATGTTGGCATTCATGGTTCCCTCAATGAATTGTAGCTCCCCAGTGCCGGCAGCACTCATGCAGGTCTAGACCATGACACTCCCACCACCATGCTTGACTGTAGGCAAGACACACTTTTCTTTGTACTTCTCACCTGGTTGCTGCCACACATGCTTGACACCATCTGAACCAAATAAGTGTATTTGGTCTCATCAGATCACAGGACATGGTTCCAGTAATCCATGTCCTTAGTCTGCTTGTCTTCAGCAAACTGTTTGCGGGCTTTCATGTGCATCATCTTTAGAAGAGGCTTCCTTCTGGGAATGAGTACTGACAGGCTGACCCCCCCACCCCTTCAACATCTGCAGCAATGCTGGCAGCACTCAAACGTCTATTTCCCAAAGACAACCTCTGGATATGACGCTGAGCACATGCACTCAACTTCTTTGGTCGACCATGGCGAGGCCTGTTCTGAGTGGAACTTGTCCTGTAAAACCGCTGTATGGTCTTGCCCACCGTGCTGCAGCTCAGTTTCAGGGTCTTGGCAATCTTCTTATAGCCTAGGCCATCTTTATGTAGAGCAACAATTCTTTTTTTCAGATCCTCAGAGAGTTCTTTGCCTTGAGGTGCCATGTTGAACTTCCAGTGACCAGTATGAGAGAGTGTGAGAGCGATAACACCAAATTTAGCACACCTGCTCCCCATTCACACCTGAGACCTTGTAACACTAATGAGTCACATGACACCGGGGAGGGAAAATGGCTAATTGGGCCCAATTTGGACATTTCCACTTAGGGGTGTACTCACTTTTGGTTCCAATGGTTTAGACATTAATGGCTATGTGTTGAGTTATTTTGAGGGGACAGTAAATTTACACTGTTATACAGGCTGTACACTCACTACTTTACATTGTAGCAAAGTGTCATTTCTTCAGTGTTGTCACATGGAAAGATATAGTAAAATATTTACAAAAGTGTGAGGGGTGTACTCACTTTTGTAAGATACTTTATATATATATATATATATATATATATAGTTTTAGATATATATGTTACCAATATACCATCTGATATATGTTGAAATATGTATTTAAGAATAAATAGAACATATTCTTCTATGTAAAAAACATTGGAATGTGAAATATTGATATTTTCATGTTGGGTTAGCGCACATGAGAATATGGGATCGGGTTTGCACGCGAGTGGGGTGTTAGGGGTTTTTTCCACTTTTTTTTTCTCCATTGATTTGTATGAGGACAATAGGTTATTGTGTGTGCAATATTCTAAGCTTGGCTTTTTGCGCACGTCTGGTTAGCGTGAGTGCGATAATAACTTTTTACTTTCAATTCATAATAGAAGCGCAACTCGACACACGCAAAAAGTTTCCGTCTAGCGCAATTAGCGCTCTAACGAAAGCACTAAATATCGTTTCACTTGTTATCTGGCCCTTAATATTTGATGCAAAAATCTTAGCCACTTATTGTAGCAAACAGATAAATTACTAGATATAAAAGTTAATTCTATATACACACACACACACTTCCAGTGGCCCCGGAAGACTTAGAAATTGCAACGGATGAATTAGAAATTTGACTTTTTTCTGTCTTTAACATTGAGTGGACTAGTAACTTTTTTCTCTCTGGGCTAGTAGCTTTTAACCCCTGACTAGTAAACAATAGTGATATTTTTCTACCACTAAATATATATAGGTATATATATATATATATATATATATATATATATATATATATATATATTGTTTCTAGCAGACTTTCCATAAATTAAAAAGCCCTAAAGGATTTTATATATTGGAGTTGTTTTTCTTAAGCTAAACTACAGCAGCACATTAAAAGAAAAAAAAAAGTTTCATATATATATAAGAGACCCTATAAAATTCAAAACTACTAAATTTGTCAGATGTAGGAATTTTCAAATTGTCCACGTAAAAATTGCACCAACCAATTGTAAAAATGATATAAATTGCAATATAAAAGCACCGTATCAACTAATTTAACAGATACAAAATATGTGTTTCCCAATTTGCACACCGCTGGTACCAGTAGTGATAAAACATGTAGCTTTTGATCCATTAAAATCAGCTAAACGAGCTTTTCATGCAGATTTATACAGATTCACAAAAAAGTCAGTCCAGTGTTCTAAAGGCTCTCAGAGTGAAATGACTCTGCACTCCAAGCCCAAGCCGCACAGTGTGGAAAATTATAAAAGCCTTTATTATAAATCTTTTTGAAATAATAACAACAATGACTCAAGTGCAAGCTGCCAGTAAAGCTATAGACGTTTCGTGTCTGGCTGAAGTTTCTCAAATGATTTTCCAGAATGCTAATGCAACCGAAAATTTGCATTCACAACCCCACATACTGTATTTTAGTCTATCATATGTTTCTCAAGATTTTTCTTCAAATATTTTTAAAAACTATTAACGTGCATTTAGTTTTTTTTTGCGTAGCACATCTAGGCTATTGGGCTACTTTTCTGGGTTGTAGATCTCGCATAAGCTCTATTCACATTAATACAAGCTTAATCATTTCCATACTTTTATTAAAACCATGACATTCTAATATATTGCTTCCATGAACAAAGTCCTAATGTTAATTAATGCTTCATTACAAATTCATCTTGAACTCCTACTATTCTGCCCTAAAACTCTATAAGCAACATTACTTCTCTACTCTTATCTTTAATCTTTCTTCAAACCCAAAACCTCTGTTCTCCACTTTCAATACTCTTCTCCGCCCACCCCCACCTCCTAATACAACTTCTCTGTCAACTCAAGACTTTGCCAGCCACTTCAATAACAAAATTGACTCCATCAGAAACAAAATCAGCTCTCAACATAATTCTATTCTCTCACCCCCTCAAACGCTCGCAACCACAACCCACATAGCCATAAACTTAGCTCTTTCTCCCCTGTTACTGAGGAAGAAGTGCACACTTATATTGTGCTCTGACCTCACTACCTGTCCCCTTGACCCTATCCCTTCACAGCTACTCCCCTCCCTCTCTTCTACCCTTACCCCTATACTCACACACATTTTCAACCTCTCCCTCAGCACCGGTATATTTCCCTCATCTCTAAAACATGCACTGGTCACACCTATCCTCAAAAAACCTTCCCTTGATCCAACCGCACCATCCAACTACAGCCCTATTTTCCTC
Organism: Bombina bombina; assembly: GCF_027579735.1. Lineage (NCBI taxonomy): Eukaryota > Metazoa > Chordata > Amphibia > Anura > Bombinatoridae > Bombina > Bombina bombina. The sequence continues at coordinate 1,345,807,255 of NC_069500.1, read as the reverse complement.
CTCCCTCTTGCCTCAAAGCTTCTCGAAAAACTAGTATATGCACACCTATCCCATTTCCTTACATTAAACTCCCTCCTTGACCCACTGCAATCTGGATTTCGTCCCCATCATTCCACAGAGACAGCAATTGTTAAGGTTACCAATGACCTACTTACAGCAAAATCAAAAGGCCACTTCTCTCTGCTTATCCTCCTTGATCTGTCCACAGCATTTGATACTGTTGACCACCCTCTTTTGCTCCAAACCCTCCAATCCTTCTGCATTTGTGACACAGCCCTCTCATGGTTCTCATCCTACCTGTCAAACCATACCTTTAGTGTAGCCTTCTCTGGGGCCTCCTCTGCCCCATCACCACTCTCTGTCGGGGTACCGCAAGGCTCTGTCCTCGGTCCCCTACTTTTCTCAATCTACACGTCATCATTAGGTTCCCTAATAAAGTCTCACGGTTTCCAATATCATTTGTATGCCGATGACACCCAAATCTACTTCTCTGCACCAGACCTATCTCCTTCCTTGCTAACCCATGTCACTTACTGTCTTGCTCACATCTCTTCCTGGATGTCCTCTCACTACCTCAAGCTAAATCTCTCCAAAACAGAGCTCCTTATTTTCCCCCCTTCTTCCAAAATCTACACCCCCAATCGCTCTATAACTGTCGACAACTCCATCATTACCCCTACCCCACATGCCCGATGTCTCGGGGTCACATTTGACTCAGATCTTTCTTTTATTTCTCACATTCAGTCCTTGGCTAAAGCCTGCCGCTTCCACCTTAAAAACATCTCTAAAATTAGGCATTTCCTTACACAAGACACAACTAAGATATTATGTTTAAATAATCTTTATTGAACATATTTCCAAATTTTATCATTCACATACACTATGGATCTGATCAGTGGCCCCCACAACCATGTACAATAATCGACAGGTGGGGTGACAATACAGTTAGTTTCCAACAATAACATTAGCACTCCCTCAACTCCACCACTGCTCCCCTCTGTATCTCCCAAGTAGGAGTGCCCCTCACCCGTATTTTCATCAGGCGAAGATACTTCCTTTTCAAGGTCTAGGAGGCCACCACACCAGCATTACCCACAGTGCTTTCATGGTATATAAAAAGATTTTATTAACAATCATCAAACTTTGTAAACAAACATCAATGGGGGGGGGGCAACATAAGGGACAGTGACACTCAATTTGAAATAAAATACCTTGTAACTAAAGAAACATATTCCACGACACACTCCCGCGTCCTACTGCTGGTTTGAATTAGGCTAGATTTCTAGTTGTTTGCTCTTGGGTACCTATCCAGTAGAACCATATCTTACAAAGTGACCTCCCGATTGTTCATGATTCCCGCTGTCACCTCATACATAGTGTATGTGTGTTGTATGTTGTATATTATTGTATATCTCCATTCATGATGGAGCCCCTGTTTTCCAGTATCTTGTGATACATATCCTAGTGACTGTACACAGGATTCTGAAGGTGCTAAGGTATCTATGGAAAGTATCTATGGGTTCATGAAGCAGAGCCTGTTGTATGGTAAGGGTAAATTCTAAGAAAGACAGTCTCCCCCACACTCCCCGAACAACATCACACTCCCACCACATATGTTTATATGTACCCCTCTCTCCACAACCCCTATAGCACAGGTCACTCCCCTGGGGGTTCATATGAGAAGTTCTAATTGCGGTCAAGTACCATCAGAAAGCGGTTTTCATAGTGTTTTCCTTTAAGTCTACACTCAGAAGGCCTTTATCTCCCAGCTGGAAAAGTGATTCCCACTCCTGCCTTTCCTTGATTATGCCTAGTTCCCGCTCCTGCGCTATCATTATGTGCGTTTTAGGTGTAGTTGGGGGGGATTGGATGGCCACATATAGCCTAGAAACGGAGCGTTTGGATCTATGGGGGTTGGTGCTTAAAACCTCTAAAACAGTGGACACCTTGCTTGGTGTTTTTTTAAGGAAGTTTTGAAGGGATAACTGTAAATAAAGGTTCCAGTGTAGCTTTAAAGGTGCAATTTTCTCCTTTAAGTTGGAAAATGACAAAACTGACCCACTCTCTAGAATGTCTGCCACTCTATATAAGCCTTTGTTTTCCCATTTCTGGAGATATTTCCATGTGTCCCCCTGAAGAAAATATCTGATTGGCCTTAACAAGGAATTTCATGGAAAGATATCCTCTCTCTTCCCCATTTTTGTCCATAGTTTAACTGTAAGAACTACCGTGTGCGTCCCCAGGGATTGGCTACTAGCTCTGGTCTGTTTCGTGTCCCATAGAATGGAGTCTGGGTCCCCCCATCCCGCTATCTCTGCCCCTAAAGTGATCCAAATGACTTCCTCCAACCTTTTTAGTAACATGCGCCTAGATTACGAGTTTTGTCAGTAAAAACGTGCGGGGCTAATGAGCCTTTTTTTTTCCAGTGCTCCCTTATGCCAACACTGGTTTTACGAGTTTTCTGAATGGCTGCGTTAGCCTAAAAAAAAAGTGATCTTTGAGCAAATTTAGCTCCACTTCAACCCTCAATACCAGCGTTGCTTACGGTAGCGGTAAGCTGGAAAAATGTGCTCGTACACGATTTCCCCATAGGATACAATGGGGCTGAGCTGGCTGAAAAAAAACCTAACACCTGCAAAAAAGCAGAGTCCAGGTTCTAACGCAGCCCCATTGTTTCCTATGGGGAAACACTATCTAAGTCTACACCTAACACCCTAACATGAACCCCGAATCTAAACACCCCTAGCCTTACACTTATTAACCTCTAATCTGCCGCCCCCAACATCGTCACCACCTGTATTATACTATTAACCCCTATTCTGCCTCTCCGGACACCGCAGCCACCTACATTATCCCTATGAACCCCTAATCTGCTGCCCCCAACATCGCAGCCACCTATATTAAATTTATTAACCCCTAATCTGCCCCCCCATGTCGCTGCCACCTACCTACACTTATTAACCCCTAATCTGCCGACCGGACATCGCCGCCACTATAATAAATGTATTAACCCCTAAACCACCGCACTCCCGCCTCGCAAACACTATAATAAATTTTATTAACCCCTAATCTGCCCTCCCTAACATTGCCGCAACCTACCTACAATTATTAACCCCTAATCTCCTGCCCCCAATGTCACCACTACTATAATAAAGTTATTAACCCCTAAACCTAAGTCTAACCCTAACACCCCCCTAAGGTAAATATAATTTAAATAAAACGAAATAAATTTACTATAATAAAATAAATTATTCCTATTTAAAACTAAATACTTACCTATAAAATAAACCATAAGATAGATACAATATAACTAATAGTTACATTGTAGCTATTTTAGGATTTATATTTATTTTACAGGCAACTTTGTATTTATTTTAACTAGGTACAATAGCTATTAAATAGTTAATAACTATTTAATAGCTACCTAGTTAAAATAATTACAAAATTACCTGTAAAATAAATCCTAACCTAAGTTACAAATACACCTAACACTACATTATCAATAAAAATTTTTTTTTGATATTTTACAGGTAATTTTGTAATTATTTTAACTAGGTAGCTATTAAATAGTTATTAACTATTTAATAGCTATTGTACCTAGTTAAAATAAATACAAAGTTGCCTGTAAAATAAATATAAATCCTAAAATAGCTACAATTTAACTATTAGTTTAGTTGTATCTATCTTATGGTTTATTTTATAGGTAAGTATTTAGTTTTAAATAGGAATAATTTATTTTATTATAGTAAATTTATTTCATTTTATTTAAATTATATTTAATTTAGGGGGTGTTAGGGTTAGGGTTAGATTTAGGTTTAGGGGTTAATAACTTTATTATAGTAGCAGCGACATTGGGGATGGGAGATTAGGGTTAATAATTGTAGGTAGGTTGCGGCGATGTTAGGGAGGGCAGATTAGGGGTTAATAAAATGTATTATAGTGTTTGCGAGGCGGGAGTGCGGTGGTTTAGGGGTTAATACATTTATTATAGTGGCGGCGATGTCTGGTCGGCAGATTAGGGGTTAATAAGTGTAGTTAGGTGGCGGCGACGTTGGGGGGGCGGATTAGGGGATAATAAATATAATATAGGTGTCGGCGATGTTAGGGACAGCAGATTAGGGGTTCATAGCTATAATGTAGGTGGCGGTGGTGTCCGGTCAGAAGATTAGGGGTTAAATAATTTTATTATATATATATTATTATGGGGGGGGCTCGGTTTAGGGGTTCATAGGTAGTTTATGGGTGTTAGTGTACTTTTTAGCACTTTAGTTAAGAGCTTTATGTTCCAGCGTTAGCCCATAAAACTCTTAACTACTGACTTTTATATGCGGTTGGAGTCTTGGAGGTAGAGGCTGTACCGCTCACTTTCTCCAAGACAGCGTTAGGCAAATCCCATTAAAAAGATAGGATACGCAATTGACGTAAGGGGATTTGCGGTAGCCTCGAGTCACGGAAGAAAAGTGAGCGGTAGACCTGTACCTGCAAAACTTGTAATACCAACGTTAGATAAAAAGCAGCGTTGGGACCTCTCAACGCTGCTTTTTAAGGCTAATGCAAAACTCGTAATCTAGGCGATCGTGTCTTGCGCTTTCCTGGAAGCCCTATAAAAGTCCAACAGGTTTGGGGCCACTACCCCTCCCAAAGATTTATGTCAGTGAACTAATTTCTATATCTTATTTGGAGATCGCTATAGGTAGTGCTCTGAATAAGTAAAGTAGTCTGGGCAAAATGTTCATTTTTACATTTATACTTACTCCACTTCATAAGATCTTTTCTGATCTGCCGAAACAATGGGGGATAATTGTATTTGTGCAGATGTTGAGTTTGCTGCGGGAGATTAATTCCCAGATATTTAAGTGTATGTTTGGCCCACTTAAAGTCAAAATTTAGCTCTAGTAGTTTCTGAGTCTGGCAAGGCATGGCTTTGGGGATAACTTCACATTTAATTAATCTTGTAGCTATCTTGTAGCTAGCTTGAGATAGCTGAAAAAGAGTCTAATACTGCATATAGATTAGGTAGGGATATGAGAGACTTTGTAATTGTTAGTAGGATGTCATACGCAAAAAGGGCAAGCTTGTATTTCGAGTTTGCTATTTTAACTCCCATTATGTCTGGGTGCATCCTTATCCTAGCTGCCAACTGCTCAATACAAAGCGTAAATAACAGAGGCGACAGAGGGCACCCCTGTCTGGTGCCATTAGGAATAGGGAAGGTACTAGATTTATAGCCTCCCGCAGTCACCTGGGCCTGAGGTGAAGAATAAATCACTTGAATTACTGTCATAAAGGGGCCATCAAATCCCATCCCGTGTAAAACAGAAGTCATGTATCTCCAGTCAATTCTGTCTAATTCCTTCTCCGCGTCCAGCTATAGCAACAGAGAAGGCATCTGCTGTCCCCCTAAATGATGAATTAGGTTTGTGATTCTACGTATTAGCTTAAATAAATCCCACCTGGTCAGGATGTATCAAACCGGGGAGAATAACTTAGAGGCGATTCGCCAAGATCTTAGTAAAGAGTTTCAGGTCCTGGTTAATTAATGAAATTGGTCGATAATTCTGGCAATTTTTATGATCTTTTTCGGGTTTGGGGATCACCACTATTTTTGCTAGCAGCAGTTCCCTCTGGATGGGATTCCCCTCCAGGACATAATTACAAAATTTGGTTAAATGTGGGATTAAAGTGCTACGAAACAATTTGTAATATTCCCCCGGAAAACCGTCAGGGCCTGCCGCCTTGCCAGGTTTAAGATCCTTCACTGTTCTCAATACCTCTAGACTGGTGACCGGAGAATTAAGACTATCTTTTTGGTCTTTAGTAAGTGATTTTAGTGGGCAGTTTACAAGGAAGTCGTTAGTGTGAGTATCCGTCTCTTTGCTGTGAATGACCTTCTTCCCATCGTATAAGTCACTGTAAAATGTAGCAAACGTGTCTACTATCGTCTGTGGATTGGATGTCATCATCCCCTGTTCAGTCTCTATAAGAGGGATTGCTCAAGCTCTACACTGCTCCCTAATTTTATGTGTCATATATTTATCTGGTTTGTTAGCATAGACAAAATAATGTGCTTTAAGTTTTTGGATTGCCCTCGCCACCTGTGAGTTTAGGATTGTTGCAATTGAGGTCAGGAAGAGCCCAATTCTTGGCACAAGTGTATATGGCGACCTGCATCCAGCCGAGGGTCCCCACCCAATATGCTACAGCTCTCTCTCACCTTACCGGTCTGTGGTCCCAAGTCCCCAGGATTAACTGGGTTCTTCCTTCTCTAGCCTGATGAAAACTAACTCTTCCCAGCAACTGTGGGAGGTAGGAGAGAGGATGGCTGCCATTCGCAAATGAGATGGGTAGGCGGTCTCTCGCTGGGCTATGTCGGTCCTCTGATATAATGCTGGCATGCTTTCTGAGCAGTGACCAGGGGTCCTCACACAACCAAGATTTGAATCCACTCTCTCATCCTTTCCCGCCTCGACTACTGCAACTCTGTCCTCTCTGGTCTCCCCAGCTGCCGCCTAGCTGCACTACTCCCCCTATATCTCAGACCTTGTCTCCAGATACTCTCCCTCCTGTCCCCTTTGCTCTGCTCATGACCTCCTACTCTTCTTCTCTCTTGTTACCTCATAACACTCCCCTTTACAGGACTTCTCCAGACTGGCTCCCATCTCGCGGAATTCTCTACCTCGCTCCACAAGACTTTCCCCTAGTTTTGAAAGCTTCAAGCACTCCCTAAAGACTCTACTGTTCAGGGATGCATACAACCTACACTAACCTTTCTTTATACCAGTTCCTCTCCTCCATTGCTATCCCCTGAACCCCCTTAGCATGTAAGTCTATGAGCCCAGCTGTTTGCAGATCACCTTCATAAGAGCTGACCACAACAGTGCAACTCTTGGCAGGGCCCTCTTCCCATTTGGACCCTATAATTTATTTTGTTGTACTCTACCTTTGTGTATAGCGCTGCAGAATCTGTTGGCGCTCTACAAATAACCGATAATAATAATAATAATTACAGTTCCACTATGGGGTACAGTTAAAGGTACAACTTCCAGCTATTAGACACCAATAGCAACCCCTCTGAACTCTAAACGCTGATTATAATAGTTAATAAATATTTAGAGAGTGGTTAGTAAAATAAAATATATCCTTATATGGGTGGAGGATGATCAAAATGAAATATTATGGGGCCGAATTATCAAGCTCCGAAGGGAGTTTGATGCCCCTGTTTCTGCTTCAGGCTCGCCGGAAACAGCAGTTATGAAGCAGCGATCTAAAGACCACTGCTCCATAACTTGTCCGCCTGCTCTGAGGCTGCGGACATCAATCCACCCCATCCTATACGATCAGGCTGATTGACACCCCCTGCTAGCGGCTGATTGGCCGCAAATCTGCAAGGGGCAGCATTGCACA